>NW_006916638.1:0-140488 GCF_000464535.1 Endocarpon pusillum Z07020
AATTAACTTATTAGTAAAGATATTTATTAAAATATTAATTAAAGTTCTTTTAATTTATTTATTTAATTCTTACTCTGATGTAGTCCTACCTTAAAGGTGATTTATACAGAAAACTATTAACTAAATTATTAAGAATATATATATAAGGAAATCTTTTAAGGGAAAAAACCTTATAGTTACTCTTGTTTTCTTTGTCTTCGCTTTACTGGCGCTTCGACTATGTAGTGCTCTAAGCGACTGTGATTATTGTGCTTTTTAGACATTGCATCTTGAAACGCTTGATCGACTAGTAATAGTGGGCTGCAACGGCCTAAAAGGCCACTGTCTTATCGAGTGCGTTGTCAGTCTGTGTGGGCGACTGCCCTTGATGCCTGAAGGTCTTTCTGTAGCCGCTTTATTATTCTTCGCCTGCGCCCCGCCTGCTATGCGTAGGTGAGACACTATTATTGCCTCTGTTCTATCCGCCGCCCAGAATCAGAGTCCCTCCTAAGTCGTTATCTACGTATCCCTGACGCGGTCTGCTACTATCTTCCTTCCTGTTATGAATCTTAACAGTCATCCGGCTCAGATATAGTGGGGATCGACATCCCCCTCCAGAGTGCCTATAGCACGGTCGTAAGATGTAGAATACATCCTAAGTGACTCTTTTTATATTTGTGTGTTGTTCGTTCTCCGCTTACGCTTCATTAGTGTCATTCATAACAGGGATTCTGTTGAATGTTGCTAAGACTAGGCTCCCTGAGCAGGTGATAACAGTCTAGTGTGTTGCGGTTCTGGTCCCTGGCCATAGATAGGGCAACCGAAGCCTTGAAGGGCTTCCACCAGGTGAGCTGCTTCGTACGAAAGCAGTGTGCGCTGCCTGTGATACGCTGTTGTAGTCGTAGGTTGGGAGCAACCCCACGCGCTGGCAAGATCTCTTGTCTTCCTCAGCCTCCTGATTAGGGCGCCTCTCATGGACGATCCCTATAGATTCTGTGTTAACGTGTCTGGCTTCGCTGGCGTACAGGTGGCGAAGTCGTATCGCTGCTAGGCCGCGCCTAACGCGACAACAATATTAGGGGACTCAAGTCTGATGCCGCCGCTACGTCTGCAACGCTAATACAGTAAGGACCTCTTAGCTCTTCTGCTAAGCAGAAGGTTCGTAGCTGACACTATATACAAGTAGACCTTATCATTAGCCAAGTTCCTTTAATACTAAATAACTAAAAAAAATAAAAAGATTATTATAATAGAAATAAAAAAGAATACTAAAAAACTAGGTCTTTAATAATAAATAAATAAGTCTTATTAAGGCAGGACTATAAGTAATAAGTAAGCGAACTTAAAATAATAATAAAGATAAGTATCATCTCTCTAATATGTCTACACCGCCAAGCTTGTGGGATTGGTTGTTGCGGTTATAAGCTTAAAAATGCGGCCTGCAAGGATCAGCTTTTTGATTAGATAAAGTTCCCTTTCCTGCCTTCTTGAGTTTAACGTTGGTGGTGGTAGCTTGCCAAGGCTGCAGAATCTTGCCAAGCCATACCCTATCAAAATCAGAATGTGCACGCAGGATGCGCAGAAAGAGAGCATGGAATTGGCATGTAGAATGCGCAGAAAGAGGGCATAGAATTGGCACATAGAAATGCGCAGAATTGGCACGTAGAATGCGCAGAAAGAGGGCATAGAATTGGCACATAGAATTGGCACATAGAAATGCGCAGAATTGGCACGTAGAATGCGCAGAAAGAGGGCATAGAATTGGCACATAGAATTGGCACATAGAAATGCGCAGAATTGGCACGTAGAATGCGCAGAAAGAGGGCATAGAATTGGCACATAGAATTGGCACATAGAAATGCGCAGAATTGGCACGTAGAATGCGCAGAAAGAGGGCATAGAATTGGCACGTAGAATGCGCAGAAAGAGGGCGCAGAATTGGCACGTAGAAATGCGCAGAATTAGCACGTAGAATGCGCAGAAAGAGGCCATAGAATGCACGTAGAATGCGCAGAAAGAGGGAAGAAATAGAAGAAATAGAAGAAATAGAAGGAATAAAAGAAATAAAAAAAGAAATAAAAAGAAATCATTTTATTTAATATAATCTTCTAAAGATAAAAATATTAATAATTTAAAAAAGAAAAGAGAGGGGTCCTCGGGGGTCTCCCCTGGGTTTTAAAATTGATTTCTATTTCTATTTCTATTTCTATTTCTATTTCTTTTATTACTCTTTTTTTATTTCTATTTCTACTTCTATTTCTACTTCTTTTATTACTCTTTTTCTATTTCTATTTCTACTTCTATCTCTACTTCTTTTTCTACTTTTATTTCTACTTTTATTTCTACTTTTTTTCTATTTTTATTTCTACTTTTATTTCTACTTTTATTTTTATTTTTTTTCTATTTTTATTTCTACTTTTATTTCTACTTTTATTTTTATTTTTTTTCTATTTTTTAATATAATAATAATTTTTCTTAATAAATTTAATTCCTTTTAAATTTAGTAAAGTCTTTATATTAATATTATAGTATTGCGATAATAAAAGTACTTTAATTTAATAACACGCTGCTAAACAATAATATCGCAGCCCACAAAAAGAAAAAGTACTCGTTGCAATGGCTCGAAACTAGAACAAGTCAATAGTCCATAGATTGCTAAAACGTAAGCTGAGGAGTCTATCTACAGTGCGGCCAGCGCTCTACTCTATATACTCCTCCATCGAACACAAGGGGTGCTACTAGTTAACCTGCGCAGAGGATCCCACGGAGTATCTGCAGGGCCAGAAGCGGTAGCTTCCCTCCGGAGGAGATTGTACTTCCCTAAAGGGGTCGTATCAATCTCCTGTTCCATGGTACTCGTACGGGGAGCCACGTGCCGTACGGATGCCTCTATCGGCGGCATAGTAGCTTGACGGCAAGAGTTCCGCGTGCCGTTGTGGATACGCCATCGGCGCTGCCATCCGAGTGCGTGGCTGGTCCCGTGTATTTCCTGCGCCATAGCAGAGGAGATACTCCATCCATCACACTCGTGAATTACTTTCTCAGGATGTCACGCAATAGCGATTTATTACCTGTCAAATTTGCAAGGAATCTAGCCTACATATCATGCTTCAGTATGCCTCGATCTTCTAGATTCCTGCGACCGATTATAGTGCTGTCTATCGTCCTGGGGAAAACTGGCCACAAGCCTTTTACAAGCGCCGCTGAGAGCTCAAAGCTATGCGATAGAAAGCGATAGACTAGGAGAGACATGATTATCATATCTACGACAAGATAGTTGACTGGTTCTTAGTCATTGATAAGAAGCTGAGTAGCTTCACAGTTCTCGCAGAAAATACATACAATATAACACGAGCGAGTCCCACGCTCGAAACGCTCAACCCCATGATGCGATCACACGACCCCAGAATTGCCACTCCACCGGGCCCTCAATCCCTCGCACCATCTTTCAAACAGCACATCCCCCAACAACGTCACATGTTCCATTCCTTTCGTGTTTCCATTCTCACTCTCCTCTTCCCTACCAGGCCTGAGCTCTTTCATCTGTTCCAGGTCAATTCCCCTTTCCTTGTCCTCTTTCTCCTCCTCATCCTCTCCCCTTGTCACCTTGCCTTCCCTTCCCTTCCCGAATGACCTTGCCGAACTCGGATCTTTCGACATTATTTCTGCTCGTTGCCCCACACCTGCAAATTTCTGCTGTTCCGCGTGACTCTGTCCCTGTACAATAGCAGATTGCCTCCTCCGATGGTGCGATTTCAAATGCGGATTATTCTGCGCGAGGACCAGTTTCGCGCCTGCACCTGCACCGCTCGCGGAGACTTGCTGGGGACTTGTTCGGCCCGTGTCATCTTCTAGCAAATCTCTCAATCTTTCGTCCCGCCCCACCCTCCTCATGATCCCACCAAATACCTGTAACAAAGCCTCCGGATCCACACTCTCCAGCTCAGAGAATGCTTCCATCAAATGAGAGAGTACGGCTTGTTTGTTTGAATCGCCAGAGGTGGCCGTGGTCGTTCTCGTGAAGATTTCCTGGATGGAAGGGTTGATGGCGTGGATTCGGAGATAGTGTGCTAGCCCAAATGGGACTGGGACCGGACTTATGGACTGGGAAGCCGTAATTGAGGGAGGTGAGGAGGTGGTAACGGTGTTTTGGGTCATGGACGTGTCAGGGGTCGACCCGTTACTTCCGCTGTGCATGCGACTTGTGTGCCTAGCTGGTGGAAGAGGGGGTACGTTTTCCGAATCTGCTATTGATAAGGAAGACGCCGTTGATTGTGCCGTATTGCGTATTTTGGAGGGAGAAAGGGATGAGGGTGACGGAGTTGCTGCACTATCTTTGTCTTTGGGGTAGTCGTCGTTCTCAATGGCCGCGGGTGAGACACGCCGAAACTGGCGAATAGTCGATGGACTGTTGCCGAAGGACATGTTGACGCCAAGAGGCTGTTTCTGCTGCCCACTTGATATTCGCTTCTTGGTTGAAGAGCGGTTGACGGACGAGGAGGAAGAGGGTGGTAGGAGAGGTGAGGATAGTCTTTTCATGGTTGAAGGTTGAGGATGCTGCGTGCGCTTCACTTCCTTCATCGTTTCTTCCTTATAGTTGCCTGCTTTGACCTCATCCCCAATTTCGGTTGTCGTCAGCTTCCGGCGCTTTTGTGTATGATGTAATGTAGGTAATGCTTTGACTGTATCAAATACCCACTCGTCATCTTCTTCTTCTCCTCCCTGTATGGGCAATCTCACATTCCTCAGTGTCTCAGCATAATATTTCAGCGCCTCCTTCTTTTCTAGCCCTGCCTCCCACTCCTGGCGTCGCAAAATCAGTTCTTGTAGAGCTTCCGTCCTGCCCGCATTGCGGATGAATTTATGCTTCAACAGCTCCTTCGCCGAGGGACGTTGATCAGGATCCTTGACCAGGCATTTTGCCACAAAATCTTTGAAATCTTTGCTATATTGGCTCCCCTCCAGTCTCGGCGCAGGCATCTTGGGGATCTCCATCAGTACCTTCATGGGGTGCTTTCCTGCATTCGGTGGTTCGCCATGGATCAGTTCCATCGCCGTGATCCCCAGAGACCAGATATCAGCTTTGAAATCGTATCCAGATTGCTGTATTACTTCAGGTGCCATCCAAAAAGGCGTGCCAACAAAGGTGTTCCGTAAGGACCTGATGTTAACGAGCTGGGCTGCGACACCAAAGTCTGCCAGTTTCACTTTCCCAGATTGTGATAGTAGAATGTTGGCAGCCTTGATGTCCCGATGTAACTTTCCCTCTTGATGTAGGTACTGGAGTCCGAGGAGGATCTGTTGGCAGACGATAGCGATGTGGGCTTCGGAGAAGACTCCTGGTTTGAGCTATTGTTCCAATCAGAATAAGCCTGTGCGGCAGTGTGATGTTGAAGGTGTGTACCAGGTCTTGACATGACCCTCCACCAAGATATTCCATCACTATCCATAATTTGTACCCTCGGAGAAAGCTTGCTTTGTATTGGGTGACGAATGGGCTGGCGCAGGTGCTCAGAAGGGAGATTTCGGCTTGGACTTCTTGAAGGTCCTCGTCGGTGGATTCGAGATCAATCTGGCACAGCAGCGAATTTAGCACAAGCAAACGCAGCTTGGTGCTGTCTAATAGTCACTGACATGCTTGACAGCCACGATCTCGCCTGTGGCCTTCTCGATGGCCTTGTATACTGTTCCGAAACTGCCACCTGCGGACAGCTCTTGTCAGCAGCCATTTGCTACAATTGGATGATGGGAGAACGTACTTCCTAGCTCTTCCAACATCTGATAATTGTCAGAGAGAGGATCTTCTGCCATCGCTCCTTCCCTTCTGTATAACCTCCCCTCCTTCGATTTGACTTCAGCACTTCGCAAGCGCAACTCCGGCAAGCAAAGTACAATCACAATCAACGTTTCAACAGGCACTAGTTTGGGTTATGCAGCTGTGCTATTAAGGAGTGACCGGAGAAGATGAAGGAGAAACTATTTGGATCGTGCAGAAAAGCCACACGTTTTCAGGGGTGAACCATAACTACTGTATGTATTACTTAGTAACCTGATCCCAATGCATTGGAGCTAGATCGTGGCCGCATCAGGGGGTTTGTTTTGAACTCCCCTAGCAACAACCGAGGCCGGGCCGAAGCTTGGCGCAGAAATTTATGAGACTTCTCAGATTTCTGCTATGCTACACGCCCCTTTAATAGGGGATAGGACGCCCATTTCGCTCATTTAGGGCAGCTACTCTATCTGGCATTGTTGCGATAGCCCTATTAATCTCATCCAGAGTTATTTTATCCCACTCCTCCTGGATAGCCCTGCGCAAAACAGCTTCTTCGAAGATGACCCCCCTGGACTTCAAGCGCTGCTTTATTATTCTCCAGATTGTCTCAATAGGGTTGAGATCAGGCGAATTAGCAGGGTTCATTTCCCATTTGATCCCTAGAAGGTCCTTGAGTGCTTTAACCTTGTTAGGACCCTTGCCCTTGGTACCATGAGGCCCGTCATTATCTTCGATTAGTACGTAATCTTTATCCCAATCAGGAGCGACGATTTCTTTCAAAATAGCTATATAATCGCTCTGAATAAGACGTCCTCTTACTCCGGAGCCGGTGTAAAAGTGGAGCTGACCCTTGAAATTCCATCTAATAACTGCGTACATATGGACTGACTGATTTTGACACTTAAGCTTAAACTGGGTCTTTGATAAGGCATTTCGTGCTTCAAGCCCTGGTCGACGATGAATTTGAGCCTGTCTTTGCAAGCAAGTAGCAAAATAAGACTTATCGCATTATCTATACTTTAGAAACTGATCTAATTACTAATATTGACGCTCAAATTCCTATATAATTCAGGCGTTAATATATAATTATAAAAGCATTTTTTTCTACGCGGCTATATAGGTCTTTATACTAAAATCCTTTATATTCTGTTGAATTACACATTCGCAGCCATAAGTTATATCAATTGTCCTTGCCATCTTCAAATGACTTGACGAAGCAAAGCCAAAATTAGCATCTTCAACGGCCTCAATTGCTTCACACCCATATGGAGCAAGTACTCGTTTTCGGCCTCGATTGTGTATCCTCTTACTGCGGCGCGCAATTGCTTCTTTAATGATTTGATAGCCAGTTGATTTAGGTACATTATGTATCTTAAATAGCTCTGTACGAGGTAGTTTGCCAGCTGTGTGGCGTGCATCAGCAAGGAGGCGCGCACAGCGCGGCGTATCGAGCATCGTTTTTGGCGTTCGCAAGGGTGCAGGAGAAGGAGGATCTATCGAATAAGACTTTCGGCAGACGCGTCGTCTATTTCCCCGTTCAGAATCCATTGTTCACTAGATTTGAGTGAGTATTGGTAGAGAAATAGGGGAATGAAGAAGGGGGGGAGAGGAAGGGGATCTGAGAAGTCCCATAAATTTCTGCGCCAAGCTTCGGGCCCATAACTACGTAGTAAGTTAGTGACTGAGTGGGCTAAACTAGCTCGTAGTAGCTCAACGTCTCAGGCGGGGGTCCATGCATTAGCACCGCCTAGCGTACCCGTAGGTTTGGGTGTGACAGAACCTCGGTGTGACAGCCCACGTACGTACTACGTAGTATTGTCTTCGGTGCTCATGGAGCCAGAGTTGCATGGTGAATCGGGAATATCATAGCATAATTGGTGCAACACAGGACGCACGTTGTATGCTGAAGGTTTGAAGATTTTTTACGTAATATTAACAATGGTTGCGGATTCAGGAAGATCCATTCGAAGCGCTCTTCTCTCCGCCACCCAGTCACTCGGCAACGACTTCTCCTCCACCTGCTCCACCTCCACTTTGCTCTCCCATTTACTGACTTGGCCCGTTGTCTGTACGTCTAGTAATGAGCTACTGGCGGCGCCCAGATCCGCCGGGGACCATCAACCCAGCGAAGCTCTTCGAGGGAGCCGGAACATCGTCTGGAACCTTGTTCGGAGCCTCTGACACGCTGAAAGCTCCTGAAGCCCCCCAAAGCTCTCCCTCAACAGCACTAGCGGCGAAGATACCTCGTTCTGTCGCTCCTCCTCTTCCCCGGATATCCTCCGACTGCGAACCTGAACACGATATTGTGGTACGTGGGTACTCCAGCCATCGGTATATCCAAGAGGAGTTTGAGGACATTCAAGTCGTGAAGTATTGGTCGCCTGCTGTGAAGCTGAGGCACACTTCGCACCGTGGCCATTTTCGGAGTCATACTCAGAATGGGGTACGAATACGTGTTCCCGTTGATCTGGGAGCAGCTCGAGATGCTACGGTCGTAATACATCGGGCTACGGCGTCGATATATGATGCTTACCTGCTCCGGGCCGACATTATGAAGAACGTGAACAATTTCCGGAGGCATCAAGTATGTCACCATCTATGCTCATATATCGTCAAAATCAAAATTACTAACGAGATGCTGTTCATCAGATAGTATTCAGCCCAGAGACCAAAACGTACACTCTCTTGATCCGAGAAGGTCGCATCGGGCTCCAGGGCATTGGCCGGCAGGAAATTGTGTCAACTGATGTAAGAGTAGTCATGAGCAGGTTCCGTAAGATCTTCCGCGACAACACGGGCCTGGTGTGGACCAACAGATACGAACCACCCAGATTGATGGACGAGAAATTTGTGTTCGTCGAGCTAGAGTACCGTGGGACCGTTGCACGCCCCAAGGAATTCCCAAACTACGCCATGCTCGACGTCAAGGTCAATGAGGAAGTGAGGAATCTAATGGAGGACATGCTCTATGGTGGCCCAGTGCGGCAATGCAACGGTGGCGAGAACCCAGGCACGTCGAGTTTCTCCGCATTCAGCGCTCCGTATGAGCAGCTCAGCCCCTGGACCATTTTCTTGGCGTTCAAGACTCTTGAGCGTATCTGGAAACATCTCGAGCCCGGACGCCCCATTCGCTGGAAGCTGGTTCTCAGAGAATCGTCGCGATACCGCAGCCAGATCCCCTTCTGCGCAGAGTACGACCGACCCCCGGTAATCTCAAGCTACCACGCTATTTTCCTCGAGCTCAAGTTCCTGCACTCACTCTGGCCACGGCAGGATATAGCCAACTCGATGATCGAGATTCACCGCCGGGGGTCCCTCCAGCTCAACGCTTATAAGGCCCTTGCCCAGCCGCTGTACCAGGCCTACAGCTCTTTGCGACATGGTTTTCGCCGCCTGACAGATACTTCGACGTCCGAGTTCCGGGAGCTCAAGAACTATCTTGAAAATTCCTGCCATCACAAACATTACCTGACCATGGAACTCAAGGAGATCTACCGACTCTTCGTGAAGACTAATCTTCCGAACCCGTACCGCACCCGGATCGAGGCCAAGCAAGGCATCGACGTCTGTGACGAGGAGAGGCTCCTGCTGTGGCACGGCACACCGCTCGACTCGCTACTGGGTATCCTCGACCTCGGCCTACAGATCCGCAGGCGAGGAAGTAGCTGGACGGGGACCATGTTCGGCAACGGAATCTACCTCGCCGATGCGTCGAGCAAGTCGGCGGGCTTCTGCAAGCACCGATTGTGGAACGGAGAGGCGGTGCTGCTGTTGTGCGAGGCTGATGTCGGGTTGCCGCGGATCCGGAGCCAGCACAGCATGTACAACGGGCACGATGTCATCCAACGGTCGGGCGGGCTACACAGGTGTATTGAGGGGCTTGGCAAGGTCGGGCCCATGAAGTGGAAAAGGGTTGGTTGGGAGATGGAGGCACAGCCTTGCATACGCAGTGAGATGGTTCTAATGGCATGTCGTTTGAAATCAATCCTCTTTCTTCCCTTCTTTTGCTTGTTCCGGGGGGAATTTTGTGACTGATTTATACCTGATTCTACAGCCTGATACGACCGTTCCGTACAGTGATACCTATTCAGGAGGAACCCTGGGTTTCAATGAGTATGTTGTCTACGATCCTTCGCACGTACTTATACGCTATCTCTTTCGGGTGAAGGTCACGGGAATCTCATGAATGGGAGTTAGCTCAGGTTGACCTCAGCCAACCGTCCTCATGGGGTTTGAACAGAGGTTTGGCGACATGATGCAATTGATCTGTCGGAGCATGATGACCACGAGCCAGCTAAGGTGGGTCTCAATGGGTGAAGAGTAGGAAGTTTTCTACGCCACCTCCGCTAGTTCTGAAGCCTTTCCAGAAGGACATTTCTTCAGAAGGGGCTTGAAGATAGAGTGGAATGGTAGATCCTGCTAGAAAGCGGACTCGAAAGCGGATTGACAGCGTTGGAAAACAGCACAACCGTAGCAACCGTACCATTGGTACAATGCTACAGTACAGCAGTTCTCGCTATTCCAACGATATGAGACCTGATCCTCTGTATCATTGTAATTGTACTAGTACTAGATAAGGAATATATATGTCTTTAAGAGTGCCACTCAATAACTTATTCAACAACATATTATGATGTGACTAACTTAACGTTCACCTGATCTACTGTAGAAATTCTGTTTTAGTCTTAGAATTGCGAACTCCACCAAAGAAAGGGTACCTAACCTGTAATCATTGATATTGTACTCATGGTACAACGTACTAACGGTATAGATAGTTACTACTGGTTGGAATGATACGGTCCAGACCTCCATGTACCGTTTTCGGTTATACCTGTCTCTGAACACTGGCGTCTGGACGAATCTCTCTCTCCACAGCGTCCAAGAAACCCCCCGCCCCCCAGCAGGCGAAGATATAAGACACTCCTGACAGGCGAGGGGAGCTTGATTGCACGGTGTGTACCTGGCTTAACAGCTACTTTGTCCAGTCCAGATGGTTTACCCCGAAGCGAGAAAATGCAGGTTCTGGCAAGAAGCGGACGCACTAAGTCACGTGTGAGGCTTCTGAGGAGACAAGCTACAGTAGCTTTTTCAGTAGTTAGAACCAAACACGGCCGCAGTTGTTGTTCATCGTAATGTCTCGACCTCAAGACCCCCCAAAAAAGGAAGCGGTTAAATACGGCTGCTTTTCAGAATTTAGCAAGATGGATGGAAGGGAGCTGCGTAAGTAACTAGATGACTGACAAATACCGCAGAGTAACCCAACCAGCTGTTTTGCAAGGATGTCTCTGCCTACTTATCAGTCAGCTTATCCGCTGTTGTTTTGAAATTTCGGTTGCAGACCCTTTTCCATCACTTGGATTACGCAAGTCAAGGTCAGGATAATAATCTGTCGAGTAACCAACTAGGATGAAGAAACGGCTCTATTTCTCTCTCAAAAGGGGGACGTAGGGTGCAGATATAAGTACTAAATTCGCCGGACGACACTGCGGAATTGAGAAATCAAAGCAGGCGAAACGCGCAGGGATTTCGCATAGAAATTCCAACCAATGAGCGCTCCTGCAGTTCGATAATATCCAACTCTAAAGGCTCTTACAGAGGTAGACGTAATATGTAGTGCTGTCATCACTTTTCTTACGACAAGATTTTGCATTTATTGTAAGCTGGTTTCATCTAGTGAAGGGGGGGATGTCGTATGAATGCACAGATCAGCCAGGCTCTGCATGCCAGGATAGATCATTGCAAAAACTTCAATATTGAGCTCCCTGTAATAATCCTTTTTCTAACTACTTTTTCATTTGTAGTTCCGAGTAGACTTTGTTAGACAAATTACAAGCTTCTATCTTATTGTATCACGTTGAGGAATGATCTGAACCACCAAACTCATCAAAGGTAAGAGCTTCAGCTGGCAAGGTGACGACTGGGTCGGCAGAAAAGTATCGTGCCAACTCTCCTTGTGATGGAGTCGGCTCAAATCGAGGCCTGGTTCGTCGTGGGGCTTGGGAAGAAGTTTCCGATGGTTGTCCAGCCTTAGGGGAGCTTCGCGAGGAGCTTGGCCGCTGCCTAGCCCGAGGTGTGCCTCGTGGGGATGACTGCTGCGCCTGGCGAGAAGTCGAAGATGTACTTGGTCTTTCGAGTGCATCAAATAGTTCCTCCAGAGACGGAGATGAAGAGTTTTTCAGGTGCCAGGAGCTTTCCTCCAAAGACTTTAAAGAAGCAGATGAGGACATCAGTGGCTGCCTGGCTGCTTGAGTGTGAAGAGAGTTGGACGAAGACGCACGGGTCTGCGGCCCTGCTTGAGTGTGAAGAGAGTTGGACGAAGATGCACGGGTCTGCGGCCCTGCTTTCGCTTCCAGGGCATGAGACGATGACGATCGAGGTGGCCGCCCCGCTCTGGATTCCAATGATGCTGTTGAAGAACTCTGTGAACGGCGGGCTAATTGTGAATGCATTAGAGCAGAGGAAGCTCTTGGTGGCTGTGGTGTTCGTGGTGTAGTCGATGGGGAGGAGCGGTGGGGCGAACCTTCTCCTTGTGAAGAACTTGATAATCGAGCCAATTCGTGAGAAGAGGGGCGAGTTTCTTGCGGATGGATAGGCCCATGAGCCACTTCCAAGTTCTGAGGAGCAGAGATTTCGGCTACTGGTGCACCTTGCGAATACGATTCCGACCCCTGTAAGGGGCGAGAGCCTCGAGCCGCTCGAGCACCCTGAGATAGAGATAACTGGGATATTTCGGCGCTCAGAACAGAAGGTTCTGCGCCAGGAGCAGATGGACGTGCAGAAGAAGGCACGGGATCTGACCCAGTGCCCCGGGGAGGTTGAGCTCCTGCGTCGTGAGAGGCGGCACCTCGACCTGATCCTGTGTTGCGAGTGGAGCCAGACACTCTGGCCAAGCCTAAGTTCTGAGAAGAAGAGATATCACCTGATGATGCCCCGACCGTCGTCTGCTGTTCATGGCCTGCAGTGGCATGCCGTTCTGTGCTCTTGCCGCAGCCCATTCTTAGTGCAAGGAAAATGAATCTGTAGGATAAGGAACAGGAGAAAGATGATAGGGCTGATGACAATAGCTGTTGGAAGCTGCGGTGTGCCGGGGAATTTTGGGGGAATACTTCGTAAGATAAGTCGTAAACAAAGGACGATTCGATTAACTTTATACTTCTCACCTGTCGAGTTGCAGAGCCCAACAGAATCGAAGATCAAGTAGCAGTACATCTGCTGCAGCACGACTGTCTCAAGCAGTTTGGTGTGAAGTATGGAATATGTCGCACCATATAGCTAGATGCTCAGAATATAAGACCTAGCTCGGAAGAACAAAAGAAAGCAGGCGTCAAACGACAGATGAAGAAGGCTTGACACTGGAAATAGTGGCCGTCTGCATACTACCGATCAAGGCATTGCTATGACTCGGTATTGATGGTGCTTGGATTGTCCTTTCATGAGACGCATCCAGTGCCAGCACAACCCCGGAGTCTCCGTAAGTTGAAACCATGTTTGTGCGAACGAAAGATGATCGGAATTATCGTTTCTTCGGGTATCGGAGTCGTTTCTTCGATCGTTTGGATGCAATGTCTGGGACGACGCAAGTCAACAGATCGCGACTAAACCTACAGAAAGCGATGCGTAGATGACCGGCAAATAGATTTGCTATTATGCAAGGGGTAGGAGACCAGCGTACGGGTAAAAGTCTTGGTTGGAGAACTAGCCCGGAGGCCCAAGGTTGACACTGGACGCATCCCAAAATCTTCATCCGAGTTAATGATCTTTCTCTAATTAGGCTACGCACTTGCCAACCACAGAGGCCCCTCGGCCAGATCTGCATCACCCCAAACTCCTGGTTTCTGGTGTTGCATCCCCACTAGTGCCGATTGTTCATACTACGTACGTAGTAGTTCATTCTGGAATTAACAGACCAGGGTGTACTACGGTAGGGGGCATACCGATTGTCACCTGCGCACTAGTAAGTAACGTCATTAACAGCGCTCATACAGATACCCTGTTGCTCTGCACGAATGCTTACTGTCGCCATTCTACGCGCGTTTTGTTGATTTTACGCATTATTCTACTGATTCTATCTCATTCTGCGCCATCTACAAATTCTCAATGCTAACAAGATACAAGACATTTGTTGATGCTAAAGAAATGCACACTTTGATACTGAGAAAAATAGACTAGCTTCTCAACGAGCAATTTTGTGGCGTTCTATCTTGGCGTTACAAACAGTTACTAGTACGCAGGTGACAATCATTATGCCTCCTACCGTAGTATGTCCTCCTTTGGCACCACAGCGCTGATGTACCAAAGCAGAGGCTGCTATTGAGCCTCTAATTTCAGCATCCTTCGCAACCAAGACCATTTCCACCACTTATTTCGCGAAATGTAGATCATACCCGAGCCATTTTCTTGCATTGACTTGTTCGATCGTCAAGCCAGGTTTTCCATATGTCAATGGCAAGAAAAACCACCAACCCCATATTGTCACAGCCAGGATCACGCCAGACGCAGCCCAGGTAGCCAGCATACTCTGTCCCTTCAGCCTTTCGCTCGCCTTTTGGAAAGCTTTCCTTGCCTTTTCTGGAACCTTCTTCTTCAGATCATCCTTCTTTGTCAAGACAGTCTCATCCTCGATGATCGGCTCCGCGTTGAATACGAACTCCACCAATGCCCCAGTGACCAAGGTCGAGGCTAGATGAGCGGGCAAGTAATGGTGAAGGAAGAGTTGGCGGCCCATGAGATAGAATGGAAGATAGTGGGCAGCCCAACAAAGGAAAAAGAATCCAGTACTATTGTAAAGACGAGATCGAGTGCCTGACACTGTCAGCAGAGAAGCGCAAAACGTAGGGACAGACTTACGCTCATCCAGAGCGTCAATTCCCCTCCTCTTCGAGAGCTGGTCTGCTCCGACAATGCCAGCAAAAACGGCGAGGAGTGACGACGCGATCCAATAACCGATAGGGTTACCTAGGAAGTATATCTGCTGCCTTGTCTCGTTTTGCGTCCAAAAGCTGACACCGCGGAGCAGGAACGGCCATTGGAATGGTTGCGATGCATATGGATGACTCGAAGTCAAGGCATTGTTGTGGAAGAACATCGCACGCTGCAGCTCAAAGTACTTCTTTAGGAACGGCATATGTTTGGGCTTCCTCGTCTCTTTCACCAGGCGAGGCGATTCCGCTGGAATGGACGGGATCTCTTCGACAAACCACACATTGCTACTCTGCTGGACATTTTTGTTGCCATTGATCTCGGCTTGCTTGTAGCCCCATTCAGGAAGAGGCGTTGTATGTGTCCACATAGCCACCTTGGTAGGGTGATGAACCAATTTGAAGTGGCCGGACACAGACTTGAATTGCTGCCCAGCCTTGCCCTGCTCCAGTCTGATCTCGAACAAGGTATCGTTGTGCCGTTCGCCAGCTGCTAGATCAAGCGAGACAGTAGTGAATTCCTGGTTTGTTGGGTAGAACGGTGAGGCAACATCATGGGTGAGAAGCATTGTGTTCGTGACGAGATGACGAAGTTGGACAACATCCCCATTTCTAACAGGATGTCCCAACTGATTATCCTCGCCAAACGGTTGCGGAGGAAGAATCTGCCAGTGGTTGTTGGTGTCTGCGAAAGGATACCCTGTTACTTGTTGGCCTTGGCTAGAGATCCGGCCATCGTCGTAGCGCAGAGGGTATTTGTCCGGATGACTGTGGAGGTAGACTTTGGTCTCTTTATGTCGCAGGGTGATGGTGTCGTAGTATTGGATATCAATTGATGAAGCTGCCATGGCATTGTCGCTCAAGGTCTCCTGAAACTCCGGCGTCATGAAATCATCCCCTGGGCCTGACCGATATAAGATCGAGAAATGGACCTGGAACCAGAATAGATAAAAGAAGTACGGGACGACAATGAAGCCAACTGCTCGTGCCGCGAAATGCTTACCAAAAGTCGGCATTGACAGTGCACCACCCTTTCGGTTGACATCCAGAAGATCCCATAGATCAATCAAGACCGCACAGCCAATGGTAAAAAAAGTAAAGGCGCCGACGTATTTGGTAGAGATGACACAACTCATCGACACTCCAGTCAGTAGTAGCCATTTCCACCACTTCCGACCAAACGGTTCATGCCGAAACTTGTAGAAGCGAACGTAAGAAAGAACGCTTACCGCCATGAAGAAGACCAGCGTTGCGTCTAGGAGGATGAGCCTGGTCTGCCCGATGTGCGCGTTGTCGAAGAGCACCAGTCCAGCAGCTGTCACCGCAGCAGGGAGCGAATATCCCGATTCCCACATAATCAGGAACACCGTGGGCACAGTGAGAGCGCCCATCAAGGCAGGCATAGCTCGGAACGCCACATAAGGCACCTTGTTGGCTATGTATGAGTCGCCAATATTGTCGAACAGGAAGTGGCCGTCGTAACCCACAAACCAACCCATAAGAGCGAATAGCAGCTTGCCAAAGGGAGGGTGAACATCAAAAAAGTAGGTGCGCTGAAGATAGTAGGATGCGAACTGTAGGCAAGTCAGTGCAGCACAGGCAAGAGCGCTTCCTTTTCGAACCTTGCCAAAGTGTACTTCATCGAACACAACTTCATTTGGATGGCTGATCCCCCAGAACCTAGTAATGAAAGAGAGGATAGTGATGATCAGAAGCGCAATTTTGTAGTCCCACTCAGACGTGACGACCTTCTTGGTCGATTCGATGACATTGTCCAGATATGCGTCCGCATGATCAGTCTTCCCGTTCATCTGCTTCTTCTCCTTCTGTCCACCACGTTGTCGAAGGGTCGAGCTTGGGGAGGCCATAAGGAGCGGCTGAATTTGACAGTGGCCGAAAATAGTTCTGCTCGAGGATGAGCGGCCGATGGGGCAGTCCTATAGTTTTGCCGCTGAGATGTAATTATGAGAGCAAGAATGAGCTACTGCGAGACCAGAGGACCGAGAATGGGTAGAAGGCATGCCTTAACGACAGGTGCAACTCGTTCGCAGATTGAACATTAAACATTACTATTTACGAAAGGGGACAAGGGAGGCTTTCACGGATCGCTGGTCCAAGCTTCAGCAAGCTTCAATTTCATCCGTGTCAAGCGCCAAAGCCTTTACAGCATTGCAGTAAGCCACGATAGTAACACTGCTACCAGTCCCTGTTGATATTGCATTGGCTCTGCGAACTTGTGTTGCTTGATGATTTACTTGCTAATCTCTTCATCAGAGCTAAGTGTCAAGTATGCTGTTTGTTTCCAACTCCCTGTGTATGATCCGATCAAACTCATCTCGCTCTATTCCAGCACTACTCGCCAGCCTGTACAGACTTTTCATAGTGGTACTGATATGCTGCCGTATGCCGATCTCCGATGCTGATTGTTGGCAGGCTCCTTCTTCTAGTCGTGCCACAGCGCTCAAGGTTGCGCTCGATGGTGGGGATGGCTGTGGGTGATTGACAAGCATGTTCTCCGCCACTCCTGTCTGCATCCCCTGAGTCTCCCGCTGCATCGGCCCTGGTCCTTCCTTTTTCCCCGACTGCCGCCGCATGATACTCTCAAGGATATCTCCCTGTACTGATGAACTTCCAATCTGATTGGGCACTTCAGACAGGTCATGACTGTCCATCACAGGCTGCACTTTACTGTACTGTGCATAGTATTCACGATCAGAGTGACTAATTCGCCTACCGGCGGCACTACCGTTGGGAGTGGGAGAACTGTTCTGTGCAGGAGTTCGCCCTGGAGTCTTGTCGTATTGTGCCCAGTAGTCGTCATCGTCGTCTTCCCCCACCGGGGTTTGTTCTCCGGCGTCGGGATCCCGAATGGCTTCCGACACCGTATGGTCCCTGGAGCTGTCATTCGCCTCAGCTATGGAATGAGACCACGATGGATCCAGCTCCAGGTCACTGTCCCAAGGCAGCAGTTCGGCCAGCTTCCATCCACCGCCACCCTCGCTTCCGGCACACCAGAGATAAACAGCAATCAAGTTCCATTCTGGAAGCACGATCTGTGCACGTAGTGTGTCTTGATCCAAGCGCTTGTATTTGGTGGACCCAACCTCCCCAATTTCAATCTCTCCGGAAGAGGGGTGCGGTTCATATGTACCGCCCTCTACCACATCTTTCAGTGCTTTTCCCTTCTCTTGATCCCAGCATAGGAGCCGCAGCCAGCTCTCGGAGGATGAAGTATACGTCGAGGTAATGAGCTGCAATCGCTGTCGAAGAATGGGGGATACGAGGTCCAGCAGAGCGGGTGGAGGGCGATCAGAAGCGAAGGCAGTCGGAAGACAGGCCAGGACAGGCGGAAGAAGTTGGTGTGGATCTGGAGCAGAAATTAAGTCGACCATTTTGGGACGGGTCCAAAAAGCTTGCTGAGGTTGATGAAACCTCTCCAGTAACTAAGTTAGTGGTAAACAGATGCCAGGGGGGTGGGGGGGCAACGCGGTAGCAGCATGCAAGAGACGCGCATAGAAAGTAGACGCCAGACATGAAAGAGACAGGTGAGGTATTCTAAGGAAGTCATGGCCTACCGCAACTCAATGATCGAATCCCCAATTGTGAACTTGTCACATGTCGTATATGCCGTCACGATAGGGTTCATCCATTTAGCAGACGATCACTCCTCTATCAGAATGGAATGAGGGACCACGTTGATTGAACATATTGCAAGCAAGCTTTAAGTTTAGTGTCTTCGATGAATGGTCTTTTGGCCTCTGGTACCAGTAGCTTGCGAATGTAAGTATTGCGAATCCTTGGCGCTGTATCGAGAATTGCTGACGCCACTCTGTCAAACGAAAACAGCTCACGTGGACTCGAGAAATGGGCTCAGAAGATGTACTCCATATTTTTCATATGACCAGAAGTATCTAAGATCCTGAAAAGTATGACCGTTCTGAATCAATAGATTCTATAGCTACGTTCTGGTATAGATATTGTCCGAATCTATTTGATATTCGCAGAGTTGGTACAAGACCATCGCAGCGGCGGCGGCGTCAGCAATTTCTATTGAACCCCATGATTTGCAACACTTTCGCATTGCACAGCACCTTAAGCCTTCTTCCAGTGGACTGCAGAAGAATAAAGATTCTTGCCCTTTTCGTGCGGTGGGTATAAACATTGAGAAGTGTTTTGGTCTCTGGACTCTCTGTCACACCTCGGCTTTTCTTTTCTGTTGCGAGTTGTCAAATTCGTTGTTTGATCTCTCTCGTCATGGACCGATAGCCATGGTTCACAAGCACAAATGTTATTTTGGTTCTTATATGCTGATTATCTTGATCGTCTCGGCATAGACGATTCTACTTTAGCATGCGAATGGAATACCGAAAAGGTCGGCAATGTCATATAAGGTGTAGTTGGCTTCCGCTATACGTATTGAGGTTTTGAGCGGACATGAACATCGTCAGCGCCTGCACCGTTGGATAGGCTGAAACCTGAGAATCTCCTCAATGATGCTCTGAAAAGGTAGAAATAAGAAGAGTCGTAGATTTCATTAATGAAGATGAATTGTTCGTAGAGCCTGAATATGGAAAATTTCTGCTTAAGCAGAGGGTTCAGTGCTGCGCTACGATAGGAAAGGGTATCTCTGCAGTTCGCAAACAAATGCCACGCCATGCCCAATGGTCTGAAGAATCAAGAGAACTCCGTCACCTATACGCTCCAGGCTACCATCATCGTCTGGTTTCAGCTTTTGTGATGGCCTTTTTCATAGCCGTCCATTCATCAAGTCTTGCTTCACCACTAAGCGCGTTTCCCACCTCGAAGAGAGTCACTACACCAGCCAGCCCACCAGTTGCGATCAAACCGCCCCGCTTCTCCTCCCACGCACACTTGTTAAGACCATGCATCAAAGCTCCGCCTTTTCTCCGGAAAGGGGCCGCTTTCGCAACCGGCACTTCAAGGTCAATATTGAGGTCGAAAACCTCCAATTCTCCAGCACCAGTGACACATGCGAAAACCGAGGGTTTCTGCGGTGCCCACTTCGCGTCATACACCAGATCCTCCCTGCTAATGTCCAGCACAGGCGTAATTGGCAGCGGTCCGCCGCTTGCAAGTGACGTAGACCCGACCGCTGTCGTCACGCTTGAAGAGCTCGTGGCAGGCATGATACGCCACAACTTCACGCTCCAATCGACGCTAGCCGTAAGTAGCATGTCGGACAAGTCCACTGGCCCCTTTGCCGGATGAAATTGACTACTCATCACAGGCGCTGTATGCCCTTTGTAGGCTAACTTTGTATCCACACCTGCCTTTGCCCCTGCTCGATCATATCGATGACAAGGGTGAATAGTTCCTTCCTCTGTCCCAACAAGGAAAAAGGATGGGTCCGAAGGAGGGAATGCCATACACGTTGGGGCAAGATCCTCAGTCCTCGCTGGAGGCGGAGTCGTCAGCTCCAGGAACTCCTGAGGCTGGGTAAGCATATCGACGCTCCATGAGCAGACAACACCGTCAGTAGAGGCAGTAATGATATTATGAGCATTTGGTGTGCCAATGATGCTGATGCTGTAGATCGGGTGGTTGTGACCAAGGTGGGATCCCGACTGCGGTGTCTTCAAAACTGGAGCACCTCTAGAGTGCGAAATGGCACGGGTATCCCAAAGACAAACCTGACCTGTGTAGCAACCACCGATGATGAGGTTAGGATGAAAGGGTGAGAAGCGTGCTGAGAGTATGTCAGCGCCTTGGCTGTAAAGGGTATATTCAGGGCGCGAAGGAGCATGCACATTCCAGAGCATAAGAAGACCAAAAGGGTCATTGATAGCAGTCGGATCTTTGGTATGAGAAGAGAGAAGGAGTTCTGGAAAATGAGGTGAGAATTGCAGGTCTGATATCTGCCGACGGCGGCTCTGCTTTGAATCCACAAACTGTTGAGTCTGCCTAAGAGTGTGCGACTTTCTTGACGATCTTGTAAAAGAAAGGTTCTCCTCGTCAGAGATTCCGTCTTCCGGACCGTTCGAAACACTGTAGTCGGCAAGAAGGTCGTAGTTGTCGTCAAGTGCACGCTCTATCACTTTCGATGAACGTTCAACGAAGGATAAGAAGTCGTCAGTAGATGTCATGGCATGCAGTTGATCCGATGTCAGCTTCCGAAGCGGAGGTCTTTGCTGGGCTATAGAGTCTTTGTCAGGTACTTTCTGCATCGTCACGCTCGATTCCCTTTCGAGTTCTCTACGCAAGCGTTCGCGGAGCTCTTCCTCTCGCTTTTGGTCATCTTGACTCTGGCGCTTCCTAGCAAGACTCTCGGCCTCATCATCAAGTTCCTTCTGTTCATGAGGTTCATCCGGGTTTGGGAACTGTACTCCTTTGTCATATGTAATGTATTCTTTTCGTGGTATTGGGTCGGGAGCAACTTCAAAGACGGTAGATGTTGGGCCAGTCGAGAATGTCTGTGTTGAGACAGACTGCCTCTGTACATGAATTGATTCCACCTTCACACTCTCAGCAGGGCCCTGGAAAGGAGTATAGGCTATAGGGTCTTGGGCTGTTCTCCGATTTCGATTCACTTCCGCTGTCTCTTTGTGAGAACCGATGAGGTTCGAGACCAGTTCCTCGACCTGAGCACGACGTTCTCCCAACTTTGATGACGATACTATGAATTCCTAGTCCCTGTTAGCACAATATCTTTCTCGTCCCAGATAGATCCACACCTCAGATGTTGTGCCATTGCTTTGTCTCCGTGTGCTAGGGTCTTGACTTCGAAGCTCGCGCTGACGCTTGAGCTCAGCGAGCCTGGCTTTCTTCGCTTGAAGCTCATCTTGACGCGATGCCATCTCGGATCGCTGTATCGATTGGATTTAAATCATGAAAATATGATCTTTGATGGTGCCGACCGGCGAACATGTACCTTTATGTACATGAACGAGTAACGCCAAGATCAGTAAAATCTGCCCTGAGCTCACCCTGCTTCATAGGGTGATGCCATCCAGTACGTACTATGTACTACGTACGTAGTAGTACTGATTGAAATGACTGAATTGACTGTCTTGCCCTTGTATAAAGAGGGGGTAGAGAGCCATCTAATCCAACTACTAAGTCCGGGAGTCGTGCATCAAAAGTCTTCAATGTACGCCACTAGATGCTCTAGTTGGTATTTCAATACGTACATCGTGCATTATAGAGAGCCGCCCCTGAAAGGCCACCCAACAGTGACCCCCTATTCTGGAGATCTATAGAGCCCATCGGGCCTTCTTTTAGGCTATGCGGCGTGATTCATACGTCCAGTCTAGCTAAGTTGTCAGCATATGGCCCCTTTGGCCACCCTGACATCGCCCACAGAGACTAGAATGACACTGATACAAGAACAGCTAGCTGTAGTTGATCCCAATTAGTGTATATTTGAAGACTTTTGATGCACGACTCCGTAGATAGCTAGAATCTAGCTAAATGCAGTTGCTGGGTGCCATTGACCCTTGAATCCAAAAGTACCCGCATCGCGCGTTAACATACAGTACTATGGTAGGAGGCATAATGTTTGTCACCTCCGCACTAGTATCTTTGGACCAAAACTATTATCAAACGAGCGAGGCTAGGTAGCACTAATCAAAGATGGCTTAATCAGAGCTGGTGGACTTGTTTCTATGGCTGCTTGATCTTATAAGCTTTTCAACGACCAATTAGCAATCTGTGGACTCGTATCAGAACTAGTCACTACTAGCACTGTATTGACAAACATTATGCCTCCTACCGTAGTAGTAGATGAGACCGTTACCGCCGATGCCTAGCCGCGGGTTTGGGGGTTCCTAACTCCCCACCATGTAGTTCTTTGCACGAGATCTATCGCGACACACGAATCGGCTGTCAGCTCTTGAGACAGCGGAAACGCTTTTCAGACTTGGAATACCCACACCTTGGTCAGCTTGATAAGAGACCAAAGAGGCACCCAACCGATCAAGAAATTGAAAGGTCCCTTCGGCCCTCTCATAAAGATGGAGCCATATCTCTTTCTCAACTCAGACGTGGCCTTGCTTGACCTTGAACCGACCAAGGCAGGGGTCTACGGGCTTGAGGAGCGGCGAGATACTCATTTTTAGGTGGTTGTTTGAGTGGCTTTGCAGCGTTACAAGCAGCGTTACAAGCAACGCAGATTGAGCCATCGTGTAAATGTCTGTTTAGGAAGACACGTTGCCCAGGAACCGATAATGGTGTCAGCCGAGGTGATGTGGAGCAGAAGCGGCTGAGGTCCGACACTGAGTAAGAGCAGTAAATATAGGTACACGCTAAGTCTTAGAACTGATGCCATGATAACCGACTCTTCTTTGCATGACACAGCCTTGCCAGCGTATCTGCGAATAATGCGGCATGATGGACACTTGGAATCCTCTACAGAGACATAAAATCGGTTCACAATCCTTACAGGGTTGGAGCCAAAGATATGCAGTGCGCCTGATTTAAAATTGCTGCTAGTGAAGAACGTATTGAAACACTGTATTTCAATCAACCCTACTCTGTCGGCTGATCTTCATGAAAGACCAGTGCACGCACTTCAATGCTTTCTCTCGCCTCTTCATCAATAGTAGCCGAGTTCACGAATGCTGTATGTGGCACACGCCTAGCACGACCGTCCAGCTTGGAATCGAAGCATTTGATTAACATTACCTCCTCTGGAGTTTGTCCATACAGGTAGAACCATTTATGCTCTTTGTTCGGTTTCACAGTGTATGTTTCACCTCGTCGATCAGGGTAGATCAAAGCAATGCCAACAAGATCCGAGTCAGGGACCGAATTGGCATCAGCGACAGCAAGCGGGTCCTTCAGAATCTTCTTGATCGGGCGCCAGACATTGATAATCTGGTACCGAGTAGACAGAAGTTTCTCTGCGTCATCTGGAAGATGATGGGGGACTCGAGACTTCGCTGCACTGTATGATTGATCGATGTGGACACGATTGACTGGACCACGAAGCGGGGTCGCAGGCGACTGTGGATCCTTTGGTGTTCGGCGGACGGTGTGGTCAAAGATGAAAACACGAGATGCGCCAGTCCTGTCAAGGTCAGCATGCTTCCTTACGGGAAGCCGATCAACGTACACGTCTTTCAGAAGCTGCTCGGTCTCAGGATAGTAGACAGCTTTTATTTGAGCGTCGTCGATGAAGTCTTTCTCGGCGCTCTTGTGGCCATGGATCTGGAAGCCAGTGGAGTCAAGAGTGTACTTCTTTTCCTCTCCTCTGATATCGTGAACGGTCACATCGAGAGGCTCAACAGGACGCTCATATGTCTCAGGCTTTCCCACATATGTTGGAGCAGGTTCACTGCCATCACCAGGATCCTTGTAGTAGTTCAACGAAGTGTTGATATGATGTGGCTTGATAGACTGAGTGATGAAGGTCGCCTGCACCTTCGCAGGGAATGGCTCAAATGAGGTGGAATGACCTTGGGGTTGATGAATTGCCGCCGACGCCATTGTAAAGTGTTGGTTTGCATGTCTTCGACCAGCAATCAACACTCATTATATTGGCTTCCCAGAAGTATCGTTGATATGTCAGCTCGCACGCCATCTGTGAGTATAGACGCGCCATGCACGGAGTTATGCGGGGTAGCAGGACGTGAAGTCGGACGAAGAGTCGGACGGAGAGTCGGATGAAGATTAGAGCTCAGCAGCAAAGCCAATAGGAAGTCCCATGATGAATGGCGTGCGCAACATACCTGGAAGGCCACGCATGTTCTATCACCTATGCTGCCATTCAGTGGAGTTGTGCTTATGAAGCAGTCGTGATGATTAACAATCTTTGCGAACAAGCTTCGTGATGGTTGTGCCGTCACCGAGGATGTCAGGCTCATTCTCGAGTCTATAGCCTCTACATCGAGGCAAAGCGATGGTCCAGATGAACCAGTAGATCACGCCAAAAGCGATACTGTCATGATTAGCAGTGCATGATATCCACAGGATGCCAACTTACATCGCAATACCAACCAATGCATAGGCGGCGTAGAAGAAACTGACATCAGACGTGCCTTTTGGGGGGGGAAACAAGGGTGCCAGTATCAAGGCCAAGCAAAGCGCAACTCGGAGCCAAACTGCTGGTAGCCATGCTCGGAAAGGTCTGTTCAACTCCGGTTTCCTGATACGGAGAATGAGAAGACCGGCAGCGACCGCAACTGCAAAGTATTGACCTGCGTAGCCTTCGACGTCCGCAATGAAAGCATAGACTGTCCCCGAGGGAGGAAGAATGATGACCAAAAGCGAAGGCACGTAGTGCACTATCAAGCCGCCCATCGGTGCATCGAATGGTCGGGAGGACGCCAGCAGCTTCGAACATGGCAAAAAGCCTTGTCGTGCAACTTCCTGGTTAAGTCGGGCCTATTCACAATCAGCATTGTCTGATAAGTGCAATTAAAGCTTACCAAAGCGAATGTCACAACCATAACATTCCCAGCCGCGCTGAGCGCGATAGCCAATGGCAGAAAAACATTGCCAAATCCCGCTCCAAACACGCGCTCGAAGAAGAGAGCCGCAATCAACTCGCGACTCTGCTTCACCTCCTCGAGGGGAACAACTGCCAGATAGGCAACATTGACGAGCAGGTACATGATGCAAGCCGTCAAAAGTGCTGCAGGCCCGACAGACTTTAACGTTCGGATTGGGTCCTTGACTTCGTTCAAAACGTTGTTGATGTTGCTCAATCCAGCATAGGAGTAGAAAACTTTGAAGAACGCCGTAGACAGATTGTTCCAGGCCCAGTTGGAGTCCTTCCATAGGTCATCCCAAAACGTAATGTTGGCTGAGCTGAACGCGTTATTGAGCGTCTGCGCCCGGAAGAGTACTACAAAAAATCCGGTCATGATCATAAGTACTATCAAGACAACCTTGATCCAACCAAGTACATTTTGAATCAATATTCCAGTGCGATAGAAGCAGCCGTGGACGAGTGTAATTGCAGTGAGCAGTCCTACGGCAAGAAGCTTCGTCATCAGGTCAGTTGGCTGGACTCGAATTGCAAACAAGGTGTACTTGGCAAAGACGATGCAATTGCTGGCTGTAAAACCGAGAAGCACGGCCTGTAGAGCAACCAGCGTAGATGTCAGAAAGCGAGGCTGACGGTAGGTGTATTCGAGATACACCTTGACTCCTCCCGAGCGTGGCAGCATGCATCCATACTCCATATCGATAGCGAGGCCTGCCCACGCCACAAATGCTCCAATGATCCAAATGCTCAAAGCGAGTCCAGGGCTTCCAACATTCTGAACGATCGTTCCAGGCATCGCAAAGATCCCGCTTCCGACGACACGTGAGATGACCAAGATGTAAGCGCTTCCCCAACCAATATTTCTGCCGACAAGAGATGTGTCTGGGAGAACATCGTTGTCAATAGCTCGCTCAATCTTCGCATGCTGCAACTGCTCAGCGGTTACATAAGGTTCGATATGTCCAAAAGTGTCGGGACGGAGCAAGGGCTCACTCTCCACGTCGGACATTGCAATCAAGGGGATGGTTTGGATCCAAGTTCCTTTCTAGAAAAAAGAATTCTGTACGGAAGTAAAATTGGACGCTGGCAATCGAGCACAGCTGGAAGACGCGCGCACGCCTCTACAGCTAGAGCATAGGTCAAGGACGACTTACCAATCGATCCATTAGGTCTGGATCAGCAGCATTGCAATATTGGGCGGCCGCTATAATCACAGCAGCGCACATTCCATGTGCGACATGCCCGAAAGTTGTGCTTGCACACAATTTGGGGGTCTTAGCACGTCATTCTTCACGGGGCATAATGGTTTGTAATACCGCAGTTGCAACGTTTTTAAACTGGCACGAGACGAGTGTGATGCTAAGATAGAAATACATTGTTTAATTTGCTCTGTAGAATGCGTAGAAAGCAAGTTGTAAATATGCGTACAAGCTGTATGGCAAAGCGAAATTAGTTGCGAAATTGCGGTAGAAAGTGACCAATCAAACGCTGGAAGAATAAACGCAGCAAAGCTGGCCAACAGGCGCTCTCACGGTTTAAACGAATATGCATACACCAGCTACCTAGGACAGCTATTATTAAAAGTCGCGAGGAAGGACGACGAAGTGACTACTAACTTGAACATTATCAGCTAGAGCATTTCCGATTTAGGCAGCTCGTACAGCTTCATTTTGGCTCAAAACAGCTTTAAATGATTGACAGTATGCTAAAATCAGATGAAATAGGAGCTACAGAGGTCTTCACCAATCAAACTTCATTTCGCAAGGGGGGTCAGCTGAGCAGGTAGATAATGTACATTACCGGCTTATACACATTATGGACGCTTCAAGATCCGAACCGGGCCTCGCCCACAAGATAAGGACAAGTGAATTGGTCAACAGGTACACTAAAGGTTCCGCGGATCCATACCACAGGCTATAACGGGAATCAGACAGGGAACATTGGGTGCCCTTTAGAGGTTCCAAGGATCCAATTCGCTCCTGAGAACAGGCTTTGAGTTCCCGGGCACAAGTCAGCGTATCCTGGGATCCAATGGGCCCCTACGCCAAGCAGTACGTTCATGGTTGGACCGCTTGGGACGTGTCTGCTCCTCAGAGGAACAAGTTGACATGGTGATGATGCTACGTGGTTGTTCCCGAAGCTCGTCACTTGTCATCCACCACCACGCTGTCATAGAATTTGACATTTTTTTAATTGGTCAGTGCCAGCTACTAGCGCTGCCAGTCTAAGTTAGCGCCGGTAACCTGGACCTTAAATTTTCATCCCAAAAGGTGTAGTAAAATAGGAATGTACCAATTGATAGATACCAAATGACTTAAAACAGCACTTGGACACCTGTTGTAACATACCCTAGGTCAAACAAGGATCAATTCTGGTCAAGATGCGAGCCAACAATTCACTTGGCAGATATCATAGTCATCAAGCTAGGAGTAAGCAAAGAAGTGGCTTATATTGCGTGATATCGAGATAAAGACTGCAGTATCTGGTTAGAAGAGTAGCTCGATGTTCTTCGTTAGAGCGACTTGTCTATTCTGTAGCGAGGGGGATTTGTGGCCTCGCTAGTCATGAACTTGTGACACTTCAACACACTCCGACAACCGGCAGAGATCAACTCTGTACGCCATCCTAATTACGTTCGACCATGTACATGGCTCTTCGTCCTCGGCACGATAGTTCCTTGCGTGAGACTGATGTCCACGGACATGTTTGCTCCTCTGAACGTTGTACCTGGACTTGCTGGCGAGAATCAAGGAAGAGGCTGCTGTGGAAGCATCAATCTTCACACGTACCCCATAGATACAACAGAAAATCTTCTGCCGTTGGTAGTTACTAACGCGGGTGTGAGTACATGGCAAGGCATGAAGCTGGAAAGGCTGGGTCCACGTGGCAAGGACTGCCTGCAACAAGCAGCTTATCAGCCCTTTTTCCGTGATTGGTTACACACCCTCTGATCACGCAGTAGAAATGTGGCATGATGCCATCGGGGGCACTATGGTGTGCCGATACTAGCACGAGTGTTGAAGAGTGGGGCTGGAGATGGATCTTAGCGGACTGCGAAATATCAGAACCACTGTATGTGAGCACCATACGCCCCTCAGATGGCGGATCACTCACCCGCGATGATCCCGTGCTCGTGCTTCCAGGATGCCATGCCGCTTCGCCGACGCGAAGAGTAATGAATCGTAATGCTTTATAAAGCGACTGATGAGACCGGCTCATGGAGCTTTCAGGCATATCGTCTTCAGGAAGCAGACATACCGTCTCAACCATTTCAGAAATAGAACTTGCGACATGGCACCATCAGCTATTCCTGTTGAATATACTGACGGGATTGAAGTGAAGAAACTAGCCCAGACCAGAGAGCCAATAAAATATTCTGGGTCTTTGGACCAATACCAAACAGTCGATATCACTCCTGTGATTGGTACCGAGTATCCCGACGCCAATATTGTCGAATGGATCAATGCACCAAATGCTGACGAGAGTTTGCGAGATCTGGCCATCAAAAGTAAGCCCATCCGGGCCTACCTCAAAGTAAAAGCCAACTCACTGAACCTCAAGTCTCTGAGCGCGGGGTCGTTTTCTTCAGAGCACAGAACAACCTGACGAACGATGTCCAGAAGCAGCTTATTCAACGACTTGGCGAGCTCACTGGCAAGCCTTCAACATCGAAGCTCCATATACACCCGATCTTGAATTCAGAGCGGGAGCTTGGGGGTAGCGATCCAGAGATTAGCACGATTAGCTCAGTGCAGCATGACAAGCTGTATAAAAAGACTGATTATGACCAGAGCAAGAAGATCCAGAGCAGCGCTCTTTGGCACAGCGACATCGCTTTTGAGCCTGTTCCGGCTGACTACACTTCGCTCCGCTTGACACAGCTACCTAGAACGGGTGGAGGTACGTCGAATGTGATCCGATTTTGCTAAGACAATGCTAAAGTCAGTAGATACCCTATGGGCGTCGGGTTATGAGATCTATGACCGAATCAGCGAGCCATATCAGCGCTTCTTGGAGACACTGAGCGCAACTTTCGCGCAACCAGCCTTCAACGAAGTGGCTGGAAGGGGCGGCTTCTCGCTGTACGATAAGCCAAGAGGAGCTCCTGAGAATGTTGGAAGCGAGCTTAAGGCAATCCATCCAGTGGTTCGGACCAACCCTGTCACAGGATGGAAGAGTATCTTTCCCGTCGGTGGTCACGTGAGGCATATCAATGGTCTCACTGAGCAGGAGAGCAAGAATATCCTCGATTGGTTCCTTGAGTTGGTGTACAAGAACCATGACTTGCAGGTGCGATTCAAGTGGAAGAACGAAAACGACGTTGGTAAGCTACCTCCCAAATCAGGTAACGAAAAGAGCGAAGGCTAACTTGCAATTCCGTAGCAATCTGGGACAACCGCAGCGTTTTTCATTCGGCCACGTTTGACTACGAAGGAGAGGGAGACCGATTCGGTAATCGAGCAGTTGGACTTGGTGAGCGCCCATACTTTGATCCAAATAGCACATCTCGACGCGCAGTGCTAGGTCAATGAACGCAAATGGAAGGTTGAGCAAGCGGCAACCGTACAGAGTCTGATGCAGAGTAAATGAGGGGACATCACCCATTGGAGGGGCACTGATTCGTAAAAAATGAATTGTGAGATTCTTAAGAAATAGATATATTCTTAATAGATTTATGATGATTGAGTACATAGTTGATAATGCACACACTAAGACTGAATAAATATGCAATTTCTATAGTAAAGAAGTAATTGTATGTCGTGCAGTGATCAGAATGTAAGAATGTGTGGGATGAAATTTTTGGTTAGTAATAAGTATAGTACTCTGCTGGTGGCGCCAAGCATTGACCTAAATAAAGTACGGCAAAAATCCAACCTCAATTCAAGCCCCGGAAGCTAGAGCTGCGATAGCTTTCCAAACACCACGAAAGCGAAACACTGCTAGAAATTTACATACGTTGACGTCAACAACAAGAAGGCGCATAATCTATATTGAATTATCGGAGAGCGTCTTCGTGTGGGACCAGGTGTCCCTACGATGTCGACTTCGCAGGGAGTGAACGTGAGCGCAATATTCCTTTCTGCGGATTGCTCAATCAAGACCATTCTATGCCTTGTCGAAGCCCAGCTGACTTTACATAAGGTACTTCGATACTCTGCTCTGCTTTTTGGCATATTCTACGGCTTTTCGCATCAGAGAACAATCTACGCCAACAACAAAGCCTCCCATGTCGAAAATGAATACAAACACAGAGAATCCTTGATCGAAAAAGCGAAGCTCGAATGGAAGAAAAAGAACTTACCGCCAGAAGCAAGAACCGGAAGTGGAGGAGGTTAGTCCTATTCCTCGCCACTTACCCAGATCAGTACTCATCGCGGCATACAGTCATTACAGATCCGGAGGACAAGAACTTCGACCTTGAAGCATATTTGACACTGAAGTCTGCAGAGAACACGTGAAGAGTGAAGAGATGACGAGCAACCTACCTTACACCTCCTCGGAAGTGACCACTACGACTTGGCGACGTCGTCGTTCTGTCTCAGGCCTTCCAATGCCATAGATTCCCTTCACGTCCCTTGTACATATGTTCGATCATCTAAATACTATGTGTATACTACGGTTCCTCAACCCGGGCTTACTCTATCTATCATTGCAATAAATATCTGCGCGTGTCCCTGTACGCTTTCGCACACCGGAATTCCTTCCTATCGTAAACGAATGGCCCTAACCACAAGACCAAAGATCTAATGGAAGAAGCCGTTAACTTCAAGTTCTACCCAGATCAGTACCTCTAATTGGTGGCTTATGTTCTGTGAAGCTCTTGAAGGAACGACATCTTACCTGTGTCTAAATTGAAGCAATAGGCATTGCTGCTGCAACTCTGTTGTTCCTACGTCTTTGAGCCTCCAAGGCGACCTGCTTCTATTTCACAATAATTATACCATTAAAATAGCCATCGCTAATTTGTTACACATTCAAGCCGTGGTTGCGCCAGGGCCAATTCCGGAGGGTTTAGGTATCCCCACAGAATCTGTCATGCTGAAAGAGTGGAGACTGGGTCTATTCGTTCAGTGTTTCCTCGTCCACTTCTGGGACAATTCACTCCGAGTTGCCAGGGAAGAGAATCGTGTCTACAGCTGCATAAGATACATGTTCCCCGGTCTGGACAAAGCAATGATAGTGGTAACGGCTCTTCTCTCTCATGATCGATCTTGTGAATTAGTCAGTGACCCTCGGCCATGATGTCAGTTGTAACGTCGTCAATGGGTCTTGGCGCATCATGTTTGATTTGATGCAGGTACTAGAGAGGGAATCTGACCCCTTTGACAGCACCGGAAACTCGTGAGAATGGGTGTCCCTACAGGCTAAGGGGCAACCCGCCGAAGATGATCGGCCGAGGTTGTTCTTGGAGTCGTCGGTCCAGGATCCACAAGGCCTTTGTTAAGTAGAAGAATTTGGGTGAGACCAGAGCACTTCACTTCCCTCCGTGATCTCTTAAGACCAGGCCCATTTCTGTCAGGAGCCCGCCGCTTCCTCAGCTACTTAGTAGTAGATGCTATACGATGCCTAGGGGCACAAGCTGTTGTTGATCTTAGCGATTCGACTGCGTGAGAGAGAAGGTAAGCCCGAAGATGAGGATAATAGTGCCATGAGAAGAGAGCTCAGTGATACAGCTCAGATAGGTTTGCACGGCGGGTACAAAAGTATAGAGTTTATAGTGGAGGATAGAACATAATCAGTGGTTTGGACATCACCACCAGTTAACACCAAGTTATCCGAGAGTCACGACAGCATAGAAGGCTTCTTAGTCACTGCAAATTCCTACAATTGCTGCTCATGATTTGCGTATCGAAGCAATTGTTGAAGCAGCGCCATGGCCGCAAAGTGCAATCCAGCCTCATCTCTTCATGCTGAGGTTGGAGCTCGATCTTTGCCAAGTCTGCGCTTTGCCGACACCTTCATATTTGGACCTGGATGCTTTTCGTATGCTTTCATGCACAACTGTTGAGATACTTGGTCCCTTTCCCATTGCCTCCTTTGTCTGGCCATGATGGCCGCTTCCAATCATTTTTTGCAGGGTAACTCAAGCAAAAGCGTACGGGGACTGCTGAGGATCATCATCCTTCTCACTATTGCTGCTGCGGCAGTCTCAGCTCGATTGTTCGCTGTTATTCGTGAGTATACCACCTATGATGCAAATCACCGCATTAACATTCTCTACAGGATTTGAGAGTGTCATTCACGAATGTCAGTCCTGGAACACTGCCAGCAATGACCATACTACATCAAGGCTGACAATCGCGACAGTTGATCCCTGGTTCAATTTTCGTGCCACGAAATACCTGGTAAAGCATGGCTTTTACAGCTTCTGGGATTGGTTCGACGATAGTACAGCCGTTTTCTTATCCATCAAGAGGCTCAAAAATGCTAATGCTTGTGCTAGGAACGTGGCATCCTCTCGGCCGAGTTACAGGGGGCACCTTATATCCAGGTCTCATGGTTACCAGCGGCGTTATCTATCATGTTCTTCGACTCCTCTCTCTTCCTGTCGATATAAGGAACATCTGTGTGCTACTCGCACCTGCATTTTCGGGATTGACAGCCCTCGCAATGTACCTGCTTACATCCGAAATGTCAGCTTCTCCATCAGCCGGCCTGCTGGCAGCAGCTTTCATGGGCATCGCTCCGGGATACATCTCTCGGTCAGTTGCTGGCAGCTATGACAACGAAGCCATTGCCATTTTCCTGCTCGTTTTCACCTTTTTTCTCTGGATAAAAGCAGTCAGAAACGGATCCATCCTGTGGGGCGCACTTGCGGCCCTCTTCTATGGCTACATGGTGTCCGCTTGGGGAGGATATGTCTTTATAACCAATCTCATTCCGCTTCATGTCTTCACGCTCATCTGCATGGGTCGCTTCAGCTCAAGACTCTATATCAGCTACACAACCTGGTTCGCGCTGGGAACACTAGCTAGCATGCAGGTACCGTTTGTGGGTTTTCTACCCATCAGAAGCAGCGATCATATGTCTGCTCTTGGGACTTTCGGATTGGTACAGCTTGTTGCATTTGCGGAATTCCTTCGGAGTAGAGTGCCCGGCAAACAGTTCCAGACCCTGCTTTTTGGCGCCGTCCTTGCTCTCTTTGTAGTAGCTTGCCTGGGCTTGGTTCTGTTAAGTATTACTGGCATCATTGCGCCTTGGAGTGGACGTTTTTATTCGCTTTTCGATACCGGATATGCCAAGATTCATATTCCCATCATCGCGTCGGTTTCGGAACATCAACCCACGGCCTGGCCAGCTTTCTTTTTCGACCTGAATCTACTAATCTGGCTCTTCCCTGCTGGCGTCTATATGTGCTTCCGCAATTTGAAGGATGAGCACGTGTTTGTGGTGATCTACGCCGTGATGTCGAGCTACTTTGCTGGCGTCATGGTTCGATTGATGTTGACCTTGACGCCGATCGTTTGCGTAGCTTCGGCTCTTGCCTTGTCTCATATCCTTGACACCTATATGGCGGCCGATACGCCTGCTGCACCGAATCAAAATGGATCAGCGGATGCCAGCAGCAAGGGCGCATCCAAGTCGGCTTCGACGATGGCATCTCTACGCTCGATGCGTAATCCTCTTGTGGGAATCTACTCCTCTGTTTCCAAGTCCATCATCACAGCAACGACCACCGCATATCTATTGCTTTTTGTGCTGCACTGCACCTGGGTCACTTCAAATGCATACTCGTCTCCGTCCGTGGTCCTGTCCTCCCGGATGCCTGACGGCTCACAGTATATCATCGACGACTACCGAGAAGCATATTATTGGCTTCGCCAAAATACGCCTCAAGATGCCAAAATCATGTCGTGGTGGGATTATGGTTACCAGATTGGTGGCATGGCTGATAGGCCCACTCTTGTTGACAACAACACTTGGAATAATACTCACATTGCAACGGTCGGGAAGGCCATGTCGTCACGGGAGGAAGTATCATATCCCATCTTGCGTCAGCATGATGTCGACTATGTCCTTGTGGTTTTCGGCGGTCTGCTTGGTTACAACGGTGATGACATCAACAAATTCTTGTGGATGATAAGAATTGCGGAAGGCATCTGGCCCGATGAGGTGAAGGAGCGAAACTTCTTCACCGAAAGAGGAGAGTATAGGGTAGATGACGGCGCAACCCCTACGATGAAAGAATCTCTGATGTAAGCTACCCACCTTATTTTGTCTTGTTTCACTTACTCACAGGAACGCCGGATAGGTACAAAATGTCCTACTACAATTTCAATTCCCTCTTCCCAGCGGGACAGGCACAAGATAGAGTTCGGGGTGCTCGACTCCCAGCAGAAGGACCACAGCTCAGCATACTCGAAGAAGCTTACACAAGCGAGAACTGGATTATACGGATTTACAAAGTCAAAGATCTCGACAACGTAGGCAGGGATCATGCGAGCGCAGTGGCATTTGAGAAAGGCCATAAGAAGAAGAGAGCAGCGAGACGGAGGGATCCAAGCGTTTTGAGAGTGGAATAAAAATATGAACACTCTCTTCATAGGATTGAATTGTTTCTCGACCCGAAGCATTAGGAACTTTTGTCTCCACCCAGTCTAATTCGGCAATTGTGCGGAAGGCGAACCAATCATTCTTCTACAGGACGCGGTAGGCACATAGCGCTGTTCAAGCTTCAATGGCTGCTCTAAAGCAAACAAAGAGCAATTGCTCTGCGAGGAACCTGTATCTGTGTCTATGGGCAATGAGCTCGCCGAATACCAGAAAGACGATGTTCAGCAACCACAGCCGAGGATGATGGCATCCACCACTATGGCAATGCTGAATATCTTGCAGAAGGGGTGATGCGGCAACTTGCTCCACTGCAGTTGCAGTTGCAGTTGCATTTCGAGACCGCGCCTCTTTCTGTACACATGTTCTGTTGACGTGGTCCTTTCAAAAACACCTTCATAATGCTGATGATTCATACCTCTCATTTGACGCACATCAGAGCCATACCTTCTCTTGCCCTTTCAACAGCTCTCTTCAGAGCCTGTTCTTCATCGTCCGTCCACTTCACACTCAGATCATCCCATTTTTTGACCTTGAACTCCTTGCGAAACTGCTGTTGCATCTTCTGTAGCCGGCCGACTTCACGTGGATCACCTGTGCCAGTGTAGACGATAAAGAGGGTGCAAGGAGGAAGGGCGTCGTGAATTGCGTGGATGTGGGAACTGGTCGAAGCAATGGTTGATTGGAGAGTCGGCGTTGTAGAATGTGATCCCAATGACTGGTTCTCGGAACGGACGCGGAGGTTGGGTTTTTTTGCAGTGCCGGTAATGGAATCATTCTCTACTGGATGTACTGGAAGGTCGGACTCTCCCCCAGTCGCCGCAGAATCTGGCGCAGAAGCTTGCTGTGGTCGGGAAGCATGTAGTTCATCAACGGTCGTGTACTCTCGATTGTTGTTGCACCATCCACGAAAACTTTCGAGCTCTCTCAGTCTTCCCCAAATGAAATCCACGCCACATCCAGGCAGGGCCACCGCCTTAACAATCTCCTCATCGCTTTCACAACCAATGTGTACGGTTGCCTCTTTGCCATAACCTCGCTCGGGAGTTCCATAATCTACCATTGCGCTTGTGATGCCCCTTTCAACTCCCCCCACGTCCTTTCTCGTGTTTCGGGCCAAGCGGCGGAAGATGGGCTCCCCTGCGGCTTCCGATGTACCCCATTTTGGGCCTTTCTCACACTTCAGTTTGACCAGATCGAGCACGGCTAAAGCATCCTCGACACTGTTGTGACCTTTCGAATCATGCTGCTGTATCTCACGCCGCAAGTACTTCTGCGCAAGGAATTTAAGAGATGAGCGTAGTGGAGGGCCGCGGGGATGGGGGTAGATCAACGAGGTGTCAATGATGAAAGGATGTGTCAGCTTCATGGCGGTAAGATCGGATTCGAGACTGTGGCCAAGAAGGATGCTTTGGGGTTTAAAGAGGTCAAGCAACTCAGATTGGACTTCAGAAAGACTGGTCTGGACTGGGTCAAGGATGGCACTTGTCATGCCGGAAAATTGTGTAAGGTAATTTTTGATTGGCAAGCTGGGCTTCACAAGTTCATCGAGAACGGTTGTTCCGTCCCAGTCCACTATGCTGATACGCGCCAGGGAGTATTTGTCGTCGGAAGTGAGGACCATCTCGCAATCAACTGCATATACTGTGCGGCCTGCAGTGATACTGCCCTGCTGGGTGGCTATGCTTGAGACGGTACCATCCGAAAATTTCGAGACACGGGTATCAACCCAACCACATGCAGCATTTTGACCGGTCTTGGCTCGGCGCTCTTGCTCAAGCAAAGCTGCTTCGACGTCGCCATCGAGGACAGCGGGATGGAGAGGATACTCTGCGTCTCGGAGGTCATCTGCGGTATGGATGAAATCAGCAATAGCCGTTCGCTGTGATTGCCACCCTTTCTCTTCTGCTGGTGGTTTTGGGCCCTTGACGGATTTGTTCTCTCTGGACTGGGGAAGTGGTGAAATCAGCATCGCTTGAATTGGAGAATGTAGCTTGGCATATCGACTGTCACCGGGCGCTTTCACCTGCCATACGTCCTCAAAAATAGCACCAAGAGGCTGCAGAGCTTTCGGAAGGTATTGCACTTTGATTTCCATGGGATTGCATTCTTTATAACTTTTTGCTGGGACGGCGCTCCTCCAGGCTCGGAAACCATCGTCTCTCCACCTGGATTCGTTGACGTTGCTCTCCTCCTCTCCGAAACTGGTAACCGAGTCTGAGCCTTCATCAATGGACATACTACCATCGAACATCACCCTCTCTAGTCCAGGCACCATCAGCACCACTACCTTCCTTGTGTGGCGGACGTTCTTAAAAGCAACCCAGCTTGGACCAATTCCATCGGCAAGGGCGTAAAGAACGAGTGCCTGCAGGTCAGCGATACGTATGGGGGCAGTGACATTGGCGTGATAAGTCAGTTCAGGATACTTGACCCGGCCCTTTTCATCTCCAGCCTTCTTCCGCTTGGGCTTTCGCTTATCCTTGCGGTCAACCATCTGCCATTCTTTTGAGGCGTGGGACAAGGAGCCATTGTCTTGTGGCGGCTCATCTTCAGATGCTCTCTGACTGTTTGAAACCAACGGAAGATCTCTCGCATGAGATGCTTGCTTCTTCGGTGCAGTGATTACTGAACCTACCACTTCGTGATTCTCAGGATTGCTAGAATGATGAAGCTCAGGGTGATAATCCTCGAACTTTCTCTTGTGGATTGGAGGCATTTTGCTCGAGCTCATGCAAGCTAGGTCTTTGTATCAGGGACGCTTGTAGTCAGTTCCATAGAGATGCAATCAGGTTACTCGTGATCAGCTGTGAAAGATCGTTGTAGACCGTCACACCAGGTGGCTACAGGCTCAGGTCGTTACAAGGTTGAGGTTCCAGGTCAGACGAGTATTGGTTACGTTGTTGTGGGTAGAAGATTATTCTGGCTAACGCGGAATAGAGAAGTCGCGTATTAGTAGTAGTAGCATAGGCACCCCTTCTGGGATGCATCCGCATGAATACTATCAGTTTGTAACGTATGAATGCTCGTGGCATCTGTAGAGAATTTGCAACAACTACAGTATTTACTACCAAGCATGTAGAAGCCTGTCTGAGCGTAAATTCTAACCGGAAATGCTGTACCGAATTTGTGTGAGGGGCGAGGTTTGAGGTTGCAGAATATCTTCCACAGATAAATTTGGGCAATGTGGGGGAGTGAGCAATGTTTGATTCTCACACCGCAGAGCTGCCCCTTAGTGGAGAAGCCATATCAACATCGGCTACCCCCCGATCACACGCACGATTCCAACTTTGGTCCTCTATAGTCTTCAAGAGGTGACAATTATTCTTCAAGCAAAGCCAATGCCGAAGTAGGCAGCGCAACCCAACGTTATCACGGTAGCCATCAGGAACCACACCATAGACGCTACTCATGAGATCGGTCATAAATTAAAACATCCAACTACTCCTGCTGTCGCTTCCCACCTGCAGCCTTGAATGCTGCCCCTCGACGACTACTTCTGGTGGTAGGTTTGACTGCATGCTTCCGCTTCTTCTGTCCGCTCGCTTTTGTATTGTGAGCGCCTGCTGTGGTAGCCCGATAACCTTCAAAAACAAAGCGTTTGGCCTTACTCGACTGCTCGCTATTCTCTCCTTTTGTCTCTCCTTTGGCTTGCAAGGCCTTGCCGTTGCCCCGAGGATCCCATTTGACACCAGGTCTTTCTGAGCGCGTGCTTCTGTCTTTCGATTGATGCGCAGGCTTCCGTCCCTCCTTGGGTTTCCGAGCCCTGGTGACTCTGAGCTTTCGAGGCAAAAGAGGTGGAAACTTTTTGTCGTTGTATAGCAAAGCCGCTTCGACGCTATTTGCGTCATGGTATTGCACGTATGCGATGCCCTTTCCGACACGAGTAGACTTGTCCCTGATTACTCGCACGCTCTCGATCTTTCCAGCGTTGCTGAAACTTCGCCACAGTCCTTCCTCCACATCAGCCGGATGCTTTCCTCTTCCCTTGCGTTCCTTAACCCCGCTAGCGGTCTCGGTTTCGACAATCTCCTCATCAACAAAGCCAAGATTGCCGACGAAGACGCAACGTCTATGATCGATCTCTGCGGGACGAGAGACATGATCGGCACGCAGGTGTCTGTCAAGCACGATGGTACCGTTTAATGAAGTGGCCGCCTTCTTGGCCGCCATCTGAGTTGTATACACGACATATGCATGGGTGGAATGAGTGGTCTCTTCCATCAGCTCCTTTTTGGCGTAGGCAGCTCTTTTCGGTCCCACTCCAGAGATAAAAGCGGTTGACCTGAACCGCAGCGATTCTACCTTGTGCGGTACCCCCACAGATGGCAGCTGAGGGAGACAGGATGACAAATGGTTCAGCAACAATTTCTTTGCAGATTTTGACTTGATTGCCTCGATCGAGACATTGCCCAAGAAGACAGTCCTATCAGACTTGTCTATTGAACTGCCGTCGACTACGCCACCTAGCGATTCGTGTCGTGGGAAATGATCATTGTCTTCTGGTTCAAGGCCTTCTGAGGCAACCTGCTCCGATGGATCTTTAGGTCCCACCGTATTTGTGGCAGATGATGATACTGGCCGTCTAATAACATCTATTTCGCTTTGAAATCGGGCTTCTTGATGAGCAAGGCGTCTCATGAAAGATTCTTCGACATCATCAGCTAGTACCATTCGCCTCCGCTTCCTCGATGGCAAGGGAAGGGTGTCTTCATCTATGTCCGAAGGTGTTGAACTGGCGGCCTGGTGATCTGGTGGAAATTCTGCTCGAAACAACTCTGACCTCGAAGGATATTCATCTTCCCCACCTTTTATATCTTTGGGGATGGCTACGGTATCTGGCCGTGAAGAATTCGAATCCTGCAATTTCCTAGCCTTGCGAACGGGCGGAACGTTGACGGGTCCGGACTGCCATCATTAGTCAATAATATAGCGTTCAGAAAGACTTCTCACGAACGCTGGTAGCAAACAAGGAGGTAAGGGTGGCATCTAATGCTGAAGATGGAGCTGTAAGGGTATTGTCTGCAGATCGCGATGGATCCGCCGAAGAGTCCGGAGCCACCTCGAGCTTCTTCCCCATGTTCTTCTCCCTTTAATCATTCCATCCAGTTTGGTGCTCTTTGTCAATGGTGTTCCAATTCACAATTCCGAAGCTTTGCTGGCACTTCGCTCTGGCCTGCGCAGAAAATTGTTACTTTTTGGAGAAGCTGGCGGATGCGGGGGGGGGCGACAGACTAACTTAGCGTCTTCCTAACACAATTGGCTGCGGTCAGTAAGTTAGCGCAGATGACCGCGCCCGATAACGTACCTGGCGTCGGATCCTGGGCTCCGTGGGTAGGGAATCAGCAGCTCGACCATCTCTTCTCCCCAAGACATATCTTTTCCTTTCATTACCTTGAAAACAAGAGATCGCAGGCGTCAGCTGAAAATTGATACAATAATCTTCCATCACCCGTCAAAAACCTCGCCATAGTTTTCATTCTCAGAAATCCGAGCCCGGAGTCTAGTCAACTGCTCTCCACAACCAAGCGCCTACCTCAATCGCTACTCTTCCCGTTGCTTTGCCTTTATATATTCTTCTGTGATATTTGAGCATCATTCGGATTGCTCGACCGCCCCCTTTCAGGTGAAGAGCCCCTCAGACGATTGATTCGAAGCGTTGCCGATCTGTCGCATCCCACAGAGCGCAAACTCCTCTACTTTTTGAGCCAGCATTTATCGCGAAGGAGTACACCTTTAATCAACTTCATGTTAGTAGCCCTATAATGCCTCTTCCTGTCGTGCGAGGTTGCCTGGCCGATTTGATACTTCTCAGCCCTTGTCTTTTGGAGAAGTCGCAGCTAACTTTGATCTGCATCTAGAGCGTGCTTCCCAATGTAATACATATCAATCGCCAGTGATCACAATACAGATCAAGCCACGCTAAATCCTCCTCGGAATCCCCAAATCTCCAAAGCGATGGTCGAGGAAAATGGTGAAGAATCTACACAACTCGATAAAATGGAGGCGCTGGGCCATCCAATTTCCAATAACCAGCCTGAATATGCAAACACCAGGGATCTACTCGACGAGGGCCGCTCGAGTAGTCTCAGTGACCTTGAAGATGGGGTAGAAGAAGTTGACTTGGTCTTGGGCAATTCCCCAGTTGCGAGGCACATCGAAGCAGATTCGGAAGCGGAGACGGAGCGTCTTGAGAACTCGCCCAATAAGAACCTAAATCATAACGGTATTGTGATCGGTCACCTACCATATACACAAAGCCCAAGCAAGCTTGCCCAATCGGCACTGCCGCAGGCTGCTGAACAAGAGCTTTTTAGCGATAGTGGTGTCTCTTCGCCAGGCACATCGGATGAAGATCTTGAAAGTGAACTGCGCTCAGAAAACACTGCAGCCTCAGATACCGGAGTCGGTGTTGAAGCCGCGCAGATTCGAGGCAGCTCACCCAGGAAGCGCAAGCATTTGGAAATGGAGGATGACAGCGGCAGTGAAGCAGATGCAGAAGAGGTGCGGCGCCTGCGACGGCGCACTGAGTCAATGAGGAGCGAGGCAGATGAGGAGACAGAGCCGGGTCTAAGTCGAGAGCCAACTATCGAACCCATGGGCGGTGTACCGAACGACCAAGACTTGCAGGAAGATACCTCCAACGTCCTGCGGATTGCACAAGACCATCTCAACCCAAAAGGCTTGACAGATTCGAACGCAAAGCATAGTACATCAATAGGCCGCGGGACACTAAAAGACATAACTGAAGAGGGAGAGCACCTCGGCAAGGTTACAGAGCTGGGCGTGGACGAAACTCGTGTTGGATCTGATGAGGAAGAGCGTGTTGAAGGCGAGGATGAAGACGTAGAAGCTGTAGCAAGGGATGAAGAAGAGTGTAATGTTACTATTCTGCACATCATGAAGGATGCTGACAATCCGCAGACGCAAAGAAGATGGCCGCGATGGACTCCTTGGCCGCCTTGGAGAAGCATTTTGCTGCTTTACGAGACCGGTTCGTTCGGACGCCGTGTCAGTATGCTTCCAGCTTGGCTGACGATTTTTAGCCTTTACGATGAGCGAATAGTCACACTGAACGAGGAACTGGCTCAGCTTTCTGCACCAAAACCCTCACATCCCGAATTTCTTCGACAGATTGAGTGCATCAGAAAATATCGCGACGAGAAATTTGATCTGGAACAGAAGCTCTTGGTTTACAAAATCAAATCTTTGAAGACAAAAAGCGTCGCGCAAAGGAGTCAAATACATAGTGCGTATTTTCAGACTGTCAGAGATGTGCGAGAAAAGCATCTGGACCGAATTGGCGAACAATTGAGTAGGGTTCGACGAGATCACGTCAAGACGGATGAGAAGATTCCCAGTTATTCGATTCCCTTCCCAAGCCGGAGGTCCACTCAGATCACACAGCAGTCGTCCTACAACAAAGAAGTCTCGATACTCTCAGGGGTTGCCAAGTATGTAGGCTTTCCTGCTGCGCCAAGTGTGAAAGCCGCACTTCAAGCTGAGATGGACGAAGACATGGAGAAGATGGGGGTAAGTCTACGGCAAAATATCCTGGTTCTCTCGGGTCGACTAAAAGCTGGCAGATCTCGTTGAACCACATCAGGAACAACAAGCCGACACAATCAAAATTGTCTCGGAGTGCCTTCGCGTCGACCATGTCTCGTCCGGCAGCTGAAGAACAGTTTTTGGAGCAGAATCCATGGGCCAATCCGCAGCATCCTGTGCATCAGCAACAGCACACAGGGCGTCTATCTCGCCGTGTCTCTGATCAAACTCAAATAGCAGATGCGATCATCACACCAGCCACACAGAAAAGCTTGGTAGATCTAGATAGACCAGCGGGTTCTGCTTCTACCATTCCCGAGCATCTATCGGCACAAGCTTCGTCAGCCTCTGCCAGACCATACGATCATGATGGAAGGGTACAGCAACAACCGACAGAATTCAGAGCTACTGCCGCCGATCCACATTCGCCCGCGGCGGATGAAAAGCCACCACAGCCGAGACACCGACCACAGTCACTCTCTCCCATCGAAGCAAGGAAGCACAACGCTGGCGCATATGACGCCACACCAAGCAAGCGAAACTCCATCGGCGGTGCAGCGACGGCGACGGGCAGTGGAGGCGCTGCTTCTCAACCATACAAACCATCTCGTATAGCGTTGTTCAGCACCCCGAGTCGACCAGAATCGTTGGTCCATAACGGTTCGTCCAATAACGAGATGGGTGCCCGCCATGCCACATCTTCTCCCATCACATTGCACCAACATGCTAGAGAGAATAACCTGACATCAACCACAGCATTAAGCAGAATAGGTGCACGGTAAGGATTATCCTGCAAACTCGGTTGCACTGTATTCTAGAACCAGGCGCTCAGGGTATAATGCTCAGGTTGGCATCTTGTCCACGGGATTCAAGGGTGCGCCCCATTCCTTTGCGTTACTGGGTACATGATCTGGGTTGCCAATTAGATGGACACAACGACATGTAGTGCGCTTAATGAAAGGCCTCCCCAGACCAACATCAAATCAATAACTTAGTCTATGGATGTAGCGCAAGCGTCTGATTCAAAGCCTTTGATCAGAATTTAATTTGGCAATCCTAGAAGAGCGTTTTCTCAGTTGATGTTCGTAGTTGAGCATGCCGGGAGCCTAGCCGTGTAGCATTGGAAACAACGTTTGGACATTTTTTCAGTCCACGCCCTGAGTCGCGGACAGACAGCCTCTCAGCCCCGACTGCAGTGCATCAAGCGGGGAGCAAAACTGGCTCAACGCGGGAGGAACGCGCAGATATATCTCACAATTGCGCCCTCATCGGGCCTGGATTTTCAGCTGGCCCACCTGTCGATGCACTCTAGAGAGGAGGCCGAACTTGGAAACAGTGCTGGTGAACTCCGATCTCATCAGAAAGCTCCCAATTGGCAGACATTCCTGGATGTTCTCCTTGAAGCCTCTATCCATATCAACCCCCAACTTCACTCATGCTCTCGACTGCAGCCTTAGATTCGTGAGGATATGAAGAAAGCGAGTCGATCTATGAAGCGGTCCCATTGACAGCCACGTTGGGAGTTTTCGCAGGTTGAAGCGGTGCATCAGGAACTTTGACATCCTCGAAATTATCTTGACCGACAGCGTGGATCGTAAAGGCATCTGGTTATTCGATCAGCAAAACGTCAGAGACGGCTTTCATGATGGTCGTACAAACACCGAGCGCGAAGGAGAAGATAGCAGCGCCTGTCGCCATATTCTTGAAGAGATAAAGGTCTTCGGGCTCTTATGAGCGCTGCGCTTTGTCGATAGTCGGACTCGTAATATGACGATCGCTTTAATCTGGGGGATATTGTTACAATGGTCCTGTATTCGAGAAGACAGGCAGTGCTTACATGGGCATCCTGGCGACCTTGAAGCAGTTCGTCGGACGGATGGTAGAATTGAAGTTGATGATGCTTTGCCTACCAAGCTTGTGAAGAAGCACTGCATGGGTCCGAAGCTTGGCGCCAAATTTTATGGCACTTCTCAGATTCCTGCTATGCTACACAGCCATTTAATAGGGGATAGGGCGCCCATTTCGCTCGTTTAGGGCAGCTACTCTATCTGGCATTGTTGAGATAGCCTTATTAATCTCATCCAGAGTGATTTTATCCCACTCCTCCTCAATAGCCCTGCGCAGAATGGCTTCTTCGAAGATGACCCCCCTAGACTTCAAACGCTGCTTTATTATCCTCCAAATAGTCTCAATTGGATTGAGATCTGGCGAATTAGCAGGATTCATTTCTCATTAGTGTCCTGGCGAATAACCTGCGATATTGTTATAACGTTTTAATTTGAATTGGGTCTTTGATAGGGCATTTCGTGCTTCAAGCCCTGGTCGACGATGAATTCGAGCCTGTCGTTGCAAGCAAGTGGCAAAATGAGACTCGTCACACCATCTATACTTCTTGAATTGATCTAATTGCTAATATCGACGCTCAAATCCCCATATAATTCGGGCATCAATATGCGCTTGTAAAAGCATTTTTTTCTGCGCCGCCATATAGGTCCCTACGCCAAAATCCTTCATATTTCGTTGAATTACACGTTCAGAGCCATTTTCTATACCAATTGTCTTTGCCACCTTAAAGTGACTTGACGAAGCAAAGCCAAAATTTGCGTCTTCAACAGCTTCAATTGCTTCGCACTCATATAGAGCAAGTATCTTTTTGCGACCTCAATTATGGACATTTTCGCTACGGCGCGCAGTTCCTTCTTTAAGGATTGGAAAGCCAGTTCGTCTGGCTACATTGTGTATCTTAAATAGCTCTGTACGAGGCAATTTGCCAGCTGTGTGGCGTGCGTCAGCAAGAAGGCGCGCACAGCGCGGCGTATCGAGCATCGTTTTTGGCGTTCGCAAAGGTGCAGGAGAAGGAGGATCTATCGAATTTGACTTTCGGCAGACGCGTCGTCTATTTCCCCGTTCAGAATCCATTGTTCCCTTAATTTGAGTGAGTATTAGTAGAGAAATAGGGGAATGAAGAAGGGGGGGGAGGAAGGGGATCTGAGAAGTGCCATAAATTTTGGCGCCAAGCTTCGGTCCGAAGGTCCGATGGTCTTACAGGCGGACCGTAATCTCTAAAGTAATGGCCGCTTTCTGCAGCACCATGCGTGAGGAATCGGCCATGCGTTCTTCTACTTCACTTCGACTCCTCCGCATCTCCCAGCGCAAAGCATCTGTCTGCACCGTTCTTCTTCTAAGTCGCGTTGACTCTGTTTTCCTAGTAGACTCCTGGCCAGCTCGTGTCCCGCCCATGCTTCGCGGCAGTGATACAATACCATACCACCTCGACACCTCCTATTCTCGTAGATACCTTTTCCATTCTGCTCGTCCGCCTGTGAGCGCGCCCCAACATGGCGCAGGCAAGCACCTCGCCTGCCGATATATTGCCTCAACTCGAGGCGGCGCGTAAACTTGTCCTCGGCGATGCTCACTTCTACTCCCAAATCGTTCCTGGCATACTTCCCATAGTCGGTTCTACAGCGGCTGTTGAGGTTCGAAGATGGGGAGCGGAGTTTCTAGCAGAGACCTTTGCGACGCCGGCACTTGCAGACGTGCAGAAGGAAGAGATATGTCTCGATGTTGTCACCTTCATACGGGGCATCTTGGAGTCTCCTGCGGAAGATGTCATCGTTGTCAGAAGCGCTATCCAAGCCGTTGCCAGCTTCTACACTCTACTTTTCAGAGCAATGTACGTATTCCAGCCTGGCAAGCTCCCACTAAGTGTAGTTCTCCTTGCTGAAGGCGCCCTGGGGTGAAGGCGATTGACCATTCTGAGCTTGATTACTGTGTCTAACATATGATGCTCTGTACAGCGTAACGCGGTCGGATGACTTCTTCACCAAGAAGGCGATCTCTTCCAAAGCAAATGCCTGGCAAACGATGACTGCGATCAAATCAAACATTTTCAAGCGGATGGACTCTGCCCCTACCAGTGTGCGCGTCTGTGCCATCAAATTCGTCCAGAAAGTCGTCCAAGTCCAGACGCCTGGTGGGATTGCCGATCCAAGGGTACGCTGCGATTGTCAATCCGTAGACGAGGGAGTCAACATCAGTGCTGACCATTGGTAGCGCCCCGAAAAAAATGAGACGTCTATCACAATCGTGCCTCGTAACGACCGCATACTATCCATTCCCATCCTCGAAGCCGAAGCATCCGGCTTGTTAGATCGACTTCTCAACGTATTCCAGGAGAATTCGAGGTGAGTCAACATCGCACACGGAACGCGAGATTTTGCTGATAGCAGAAGTGATCCCATCCTCGTGGACGCCACGCTCAATTGCACGTCTATCTTAATCCGTAGCCGATCGGCCATTGCAAACAAGATCATCACTGCTATCCTCAACTTCAACCCCTTGAAGCTGGCGAATTCTCCCATGACGTTGCGCTCCAAGGTAATCGCACGGTCTCTAGAGCGAACCACACGAGCACTGTTGAAGAACATCAACAAGAACAACCCCAACGGAGTTCTCGCCCCCAAGATCGATGCATATCTGGTTCGACTCAACCAATCCCGCGCTGCGGTCTTTGCGGATAGTCAATCCCTCAAACGACCTGCTCCTCCCGAGGCTCCAGATGGCCTTGCAACGAAACGGGCCAGGCTTGATGGAGCCCCACGATTTCCTCCTATGCCTCCACCTCCTAACTCCTTTGCTCAGCTTTTCACTCTGACAGAAGATGCTGCTTTTATGAACTTTGATGTGCAGATTCTGACTGAAGAAATGGTTAGAATGATCACACACCTTACACTTCACCATCTTGACCCTGATGCCTTGAATGAGGCTATTGGAGCGGTCAGAGAGAGATATGCATACCTCCAGAAAATACAACAACCGACTCCTCTACCAGACATACCCATGGCAGGTCCCACGGGCGTGGACGACGAAGATGACTACGACCCTGAATATGATCCAGGAGATCATACTGTAGATGCTCCCGCCGCGGTCACTGCACAGACTCTACATGGTCTCGTCCAGCCTGATATCACCTTGGGACCATTTGAGCTACCAAAACCTCCTCCACTCAGCGAGCTCGAAACCGCTCAATTGGCTAAGCAGACGGTCGACCGAATATTTGGGCAGGTGGCCTCTCTCGATATGGCACCACCTGCATCCTTGCGTCAGAGACTCGGTTTGAACAGACTCGCTGCTAGCACCAACGATCGCGACGCGTGGGTGACAATGCTCACTCGCCTTGCCACCCGCGCCCCCTGCGGGCTGGATGATCTTGTCAAGGCTGAGATGGGAGCGGAGGACGACGGGCGCGTAGTGAAGCGTGAACCAGCTGCTTTGCAGCCTGATGTTGACAGTCCCTCTCTTGCAAACGGCATCCGACAGACACTATACTTATACGTCCTTGAGGACTTTCGGTCTCGCCTGCCCATTGCCATCTCGTGGCTAAACGAGGAATGGTATAACGATCGCTTACGCGTAAAAGAGTCTGGCGCTGCCGCGGCCTCCAACCAGACTCCTTACAGGGTCTGGACACTTCGTCTGCTTGACGCCCTCCTTCCCTACCTCGACGCGCGTGATAATCGGCTACTAATCCGATTTCTCTCAGAGATTCCTGCGATTCACTCTGATGTCTTGGAACGCATAAAGAGTCTGGCCAAAGACCCAGAGAGGGTCAATATGTGCATTATGGCGTTGCAGTATCTGATTCTGTTGCGGCCACCAGTTAGAGAGTTGGTGATCGACACGGTAGAGAATATCTGGCGGGATAAAGAAGAGTATGAGGAGGCGAACGCAGCGGCGAGAAAGGTGTTGAGCAAATGGCGGCCAAGCTCATTAGAACAGAATGTGAAGGTAGAGGGTCTGGAGGAAATCGAAAGCCGGAACAGAGAAGATGGGAGTGGGGAAGCGAGCAATGGGACGGATGGGGCAGTAAAGAAGGATATGGGCATCAATAGGTTGCTGAACGGGGATGCGCACGAAGCGAAGATGCCGAATATCCCTGGAGTCGCAGATCACCGGATGAAAGCTGCAGCGCAGACTCCAATGGCGGATGGATGAGTTGGGCAGATTTGGCAACGAGTCGAGATCAGCATTGCCTTGTCCTCTCAAGCTGGGACGGGGAATGAAAATCAATCCGCCACAAACATATAACATAGAGAGGCATTGTGTCAGAAGCATTGCTTTATGTGCCACCGGCTCTCCGCATCTTGAGCTCCTTTGCCAACTCTTCCTGGTCAAAAAGCTAGCAATCGCAGAGGACGATGTACCATCAAGAATGCTGGATACTATCATAGGTAGATAGGTGCCTGAGCTGTATTTACTGATGATTATGGGTGGGGAATCGTGCTACGATATTATTGCCACGAGATTACTTGCTAAGCGGGTTTCTCAACGAGGCAACAGAGCCCGCGATGCCCTTTTCTGTTGTTCCCTATCAAGTAACTGCTTCGTGTAACAACCCCCCCTTTCCCCCCCAAATAGCCAAGCAGGTCTCACAGTTCCCTCGACACCGGCAAGGGCAATGTAGGGCAATAGATTGTCCATGTTGCAGAAGACACGTCTTCAGCCATCTCAAGTCTCAAGACCGTGCTGCAATACAGCCTACATATAACAAAAACGCAACAACCGCCGCAGTAGCTTCGCTCAAGATAACTGGAATGAAGACATCCCCCTACTCCCGTCTCCTTTAATACACATATGTTTCCTCAAGATAAAACTTGAGTATGTACTTATCCACTCCGCGAGCAACCGGCCCCCCCCCCCCCGTCAGCGGTGTCGGATCTTGGGTCGTTCGATGTTGCGATAAGTTTTGAAACTTATATCAAATAACCTCCTACATCTCTCCTTTGAGAGAGTTACACCACTAAGAAAATAGGGCTGATGCAAAATATCCCCCCGGAGTTATGTTCCCCCAGACGTCCTTTCAATAAAGAGAATTGTTGCCAGAAAGAAGTTCTCCAAATGATCGATCTTGTTTGAGCTTTGAATTTTGGTCAATATACGCCCAATTCGAGGGCCATCGCCCCAGCGCGCAGTGGGGATCGATCCCAGACTATGTCCGAGACAAGGAAATTACAACATCCGCGCAAAGACCACTGAGGCAGAAGGCCCCCTTTTCCGAATTCCGTCGGGACGGACTCTGAGAGACAGACAAGGAGAGAAGGGCGTCCCACACCTTTCCAGCTAAAACAGTCCAATCTGGAATCGATAAGTAAGACGGAGGTTTTTGTCCCGAGTATGAGCGTTTTTCTCTTTTCGTTGATGAAAAAAAAGCGCCATCCTTCCGGGCTATTTTGAGGCGAAATCATCTTCCCGGGCATAGTTGTCGTGACAGAGCAAAACAGATAGCAGTTTCGCAGGCGTTCAAGATGTAGTGGATATGGCCATGAAGGTCAGAGTGGGCGAGAGTTGGATCAGCTACCTTGGGTAGATGGACGGAAAAGCCAGTGTTGCAATTGGTAGACAGGGGAGCAAGCGAGCAATGCATCGGATCCTCAGGCTGTGAAGGAGCTCGATTGACATAGGATGGATGAAAGACTCTGTCTTGGCACAATCACAGGTCAGGATAATGTTGATGTGCTCAGGTATTGACAGACTGAAAGGGAAACTTCCATGGTTGAGTAGTTGGTTCGATTACAAATCGAGAACGTATATTTATGGGGCTGCTAACCATTTTCTCCGGTTCCTCTCATCATCTTTCACACCCAGGTACTGGACAAGTAGCATGTCCATCGCCATAATGACTGCCTTCGTACCGTAAACCTCAATAGTTCCTATTTCTGGGCACGTACTCACCCTGCTGGTGACCCATCCCACTTCGATCGTGATGGTTGTTATTATCTATAGACGCGTCAAGATTGCCACCAACACCGGCCAAGTTCCTGATCGCTCCCTTCAGCCCGCCTTGATTGGAGGAGGTGGTTCCCGCATCCGCTGATAGAGGACCGCTCGCGTCGGCAGATCCTTCTGGAACCATACCACCAGAGACCTTAGCACTAGCAGTGGCGTTCGAGATGTTTCCTGTAAAAGAAGATTGGTTAGCAGTTATCGTAATCTTAGAGAGGGTGGGCTCAGGAGCTGTGCTGACCAGATGTATGTTTGGCGTGTTTACCTTCCAGAGCACCTGCCGGACCACCAGTGGCATGAGCATGACTAGATATCTCTTGGGGCATGATTTTGGTATTGGGATTGCCTATGCTTTGGTTGGTGTCTTGCCCCATGCTAGTATTTCGAGAGCCATCCATGTCAGAATCAGTGCGGGGATCGAGCTTGTTCATGAGGTGCGATTTATGAGGACCATTATTCGCTGTTTCACCGTAGCTGTTGCCGTAGGTGTTAGCGGTGTTAGCATTCGTGTATGTGCCAGTACTACTGCCATAGTCGCCTCGAAAATTGTCCGAGCCAACACGCGGATCCAGCTTGTTGGCTAGATTGGAGCTGTGCGGTCTGGTCGTCGTGGAACCTGTATTGCCATAGCCCGCACTGGTGGTATTGCTGCCGTAATAGCCAGAGGAACTGCTATAGTTACCAGTAGTATCGCCATGGTTGCCCCGGAAGTTGTCAGAATCGACCCGAGGATCTACTTTGTTGGCAAAGTTGGAGCTGTGTGGTCCGCTCGCAAAATTGGCAGCGCCATAGCCAGTATTTGGGGACGGATTACTGTAGCCGGAATTATGTTGCGTAGTCTAACCAGAGTCCCGGCTCATACGCGTGGTATTGCGGTCCGTTTCGGAGTCAACGCGAGGATACATCTAAAAGAGGGTCAGTCGGAATTAATTGTCAAGGACTATCTCCAGGTTAAGGAAACAGACCTTGTTCGCCAGGCTGGAATCATGAGGCCCAACATTGGTAGATCCTGCACTGCGTCCAGCGATCCCACTACCATAGTCGGTGGTGTCACCATGACCATTGCTGCTGGTGCCGTAGCCCGTGTTGTCATGTCGAGCACTTGTGCCGAGCGCTCCACCGCCATTGCGACCAGTGTCGCTTGGCTGGTGTCGAGTGGTGGTATCAACGCGAGGATCGAGTTTGTTTAGCAACGAGGATTTGTGAGGTCCACGCCCGCTGTCAGTGTTGCCAGAACCGGTGCCATAAGACGCGCTCGCATCGTTGTAGTTTGTGGAATTGTCGCCGTTGTTGGCGTTGGTCTCGTGATGAGGTTTTCTGCTAAACATGTTGGTTGAACTGCGAGAGCGGTGTACTTCAGTTGAAGGTGGTGATCAATTTTGGTCTTCGCCTGTTGTAATATTGGTTGACTAATGTGGCAGCAGTGGCATTTGTATGTTTGTACTGCACTCGCAGACATCTGTTTAAGCAAGATAGCTATCTCAGACTGAGGGCTAACGCGTCATCAGAGGGGGTCCGGTATCTGCATGGTGTGCAGGTTTCCAAGGCATTGACGGCCATATAATAGGACGAAACCTGATGTACAACCAGATCGTGCTTCAACCAGTCAAGACGAGTGGCAGAGCAGAGACCGACAGAGTGAAAGTACATATTGAAACAACTGTAAACTGGGCTGCCTGGAACGATGCCATAGGAGAGTGTCGGTCTTTGAATACCCCTTCACCAACAGTAGTACAAGACTCACACGGATGCATAATCATAGGTACGGAGCCTGGACAAAAGATCAATTCTCTGGGCAAGTCTAGCTCATCTTGTGCGGTTGCTGTGTGCAAATCTTTTTCCTCCCTGGGCGAAACATCGTTGCCATTTTAGATATGGTATGGCGATATGCTCGCTCCAAACCTTTGCGAGTTGGCCAACACTGCAAGCACAGGGGCTTCAGCATGATGTTTTACGTCACGTCAGATCAAACTCGGAAGCAAGTCCCAGCGCCAGCCGCAGCCGCGCAAAAATGAGTGGCATGAGTGGCATGAGTGGCAGAAGAAGAAGCACGCTGCACAAAGAAAAAATGGTGTGTCTGGCAGAATACAAAGCAATGAGTGAAGCTCGCTGTTACGGTGGACAATCGCTGTGCTCAGGCATCTATGTGCAATAGAACATCCTCCTCCCGCGAAGACAAACGCCGATCTGCTGACATCCAGTCAAATCAGATATCTTAAACACCCCAGCGCCTTGCATCAAAAGGACAGACAAAAAAGAGCCCTGTTTTTTTCTTATTTGGCAGCTCGCCATCGGTAGGTCATAAGAGTAGACGGGGATCAAATATAAACAAGAAGTTGAGAATTTGGGGGGACCGGGAAAGTTCTACGCTGTACGCTGATGCAAGTCAAGAATGGCTGAGTGGACTGCCTTGCGGTCTCGGCGTAGGCTGTTCTTCCAAGTCAACAGTCTTCTTCGGCATTGGAGTAACGTCTCCGTCGCCCACTCGTTCCGCATTCGCATCCATCTCAAACATTTTGACTTCCATTCCCGGCTGTTGGGGGAAGATGACGGGAGGAGTTATGTGACCTCGACTTTGCGGTCGTTTTTCATCAAATACCGGCTCGGGATCTGGATGGGCATGGTAGCTATTAGCCCTATTCAGCTTTCGTGGCTGGCTAGCCACCAAAGATGCCGGTGATTCGTATTCTTCGGGTATCTTAAGCTCTTCCATCCTCCGCTCCAGTATCTCCAAAGAAGACCTCGAAGCTTCCAGCTCAGCCGCTTTGCCATCTTCAATGGTCGAAATAACGCTGCCTCGACTGTTGGTCCGCATCATCTCATGCCCCAACTTCGAAGCTTGACGCACTTGCTTCCCATGTGGCGACTTGGCGCGTACCTGCACATCCCCAAGTTCGTCATCCTCATCGTCACCAGACTCAGCGCCCAGTTCGTAGCCATGCCTTTCGCGCGATGCTCGCTTTGCTGTCAGTCCTTCTTGTGACACTTGTCGGCGAGGAGTCTGAAGGCCCGGATATGTGAGGGACTCTTGCGCCGCAGGAGCAGACTCTGTATGAACGAGATGTGGGAATCCACTCATGATGTAAGGCTTCTTTTCCGTGACAATGTCCTCTGAAATCCCAAGACCACCCTTGACCGGCCATTCGTCTGTTGGCTTCTTGACAATGACCGCTCCTGGTTCCCCTTTGACCGGTTCCATGTCCCCAAAGAAGCTACTGCTGCTGATAGAGTCCTCTCTGCTCGAACCCCTGCAAGAGGAGTCCGGCATGGTTGGCGCCGTTGAGGCTGTAGAGGTTGGACTATCCTGCATGGTCTGGGTCTCTTGTCGGAGGTTAGAGCGTGGTATCGACAGCGGCATGGACGGTTTGAAGTCCTTGGGTGGTAGCTTCCAGGCGCAAAATTTGCAAAGGGCTTCGGTAAGTTTGGTCAGAGTTGGTGGCTTCTGAACAAGACTGTCAAACTGATGTGTTTCAGGCAACTCTTTCAGATAGCCAGTGACGGCAACGATAGGTGTATGGGTGTTTGCATTTTTCGTGTCACGAATCATGCGGGCGAGGTCCGCACCATTTATCAGCGGCAACTTGTATTCCATAAAGATGATGTCAAATTGAATCTGGCTAACAGCAAGGCGCATAGCTTCAGATCCAGTCGAGGCAGTAATGGTTCGGCAACGCAGCTTTTCAAACAGCCTCTCCATAACCATTTTCGAGACGGGGTGATCTTCACAGATCAACACATCTAAAGGTCGATAGACAGGGCCATCCACCAGGTTGAACTGTGACATCCTGCGAGAGCTCTGCCGTCGCCGTTGCATCTTGTACAGAGCTTTCGACTGCGATCCCTCGTTGTCCGAGGAAGACGGGGAGATGTCTTGCACAAACAACTGACTCCTACGCTTGTGATGACCCGGTATGAAGGTTTCGCGAGGAGATTCGGCACCGTCCTGTGAGCCTACTGTCTGCGATCTGACACGGTTGGGCATGCTACTCTGCCGTTGCGCACTTGGCACCTTGGCAGGAGATACAACAGGAAGCCGCATGTTCTTGATGGGTGATGACGCGGCAGACGGCGCTTTTGCGACAGTTTCGCGAGGGAGATCGAAAAAGCTGCCTGGTTGAAGGGAACCGCTGGATTGCGAGGAGCCAGAGGTCTTCCTCCGTTCATGATTTTGACCTGTAGAGAATTGCACGAGTAAAGGTGAGGAGGGCTGAGAAGGACGACTTGGTGAGGAGTTGGATCCAGGTGGACCGGAAGGTGATGCCGACCGAAGCCCTTTGCTCATGGACAGAGTCCTTTTCAACGGCCCAGGAAGCAGAGGGCTACCTTCTAATGATGGTCCCGGAGAGCTGGTGACGGGTGTGTTGCTGGTAGTAACGGCTGTTGAAGTTGAGCCTCTTGTTTGTGCATGCATTGCTTCAACCCTCATTTTGTTCACGATGTCTTTGTTAGCCTTCTCGAGAATAGGCAGATTCTTGTAAGTGAAATTCCCAAAATCATCAGCCACAGCTGGTTCACTCAATCGTCTGCTTCGCGAATCACGAGCAACGTGGGGAGGTATGTGAAGCGGCATAAGACCTCTCTTGAGAGTATTTACTTGAGACCTGACTCTCCCAAGTGCATCATGTGGCCTTTCAGAAAGTTCTGTCCCACCTGGTGTCATCCGGGGTGAAAGTTGTTCCTCAAGCTCTTCTGGGAATGACTGGAGAGTCGCTCCTCGAGCATCGAAATACTCCGTATCTTCGGGATTCTCTAGATTAGGAACAAATTGTGCCTCGTCCTCGAATAGTGTCGCCCAGTTGATATCAGAAAACCAGGGATGGCTCTTTATCTCTTCAGCGGAACTGGCATATTTCTCACTGGTGTTTGCCCCAAGTCTAGCACGCGGATCTAGTTGGATCAACTTGTTGACCAGATCTCTCGCTTCCTCTGAGACCGGCAGGTCTGGCTCTTCTGGCCACGCAATCCTGCGAGCCAGAATGTTTTCAAAAACCTTTTCGGGAGAATCAGCATTGAAAGGAGGGTACCCGAACAGAAACTCAAACAGGATACAGCCTATGGACCACCAATCACTCATTTCATCTTGACCCAATCCATTGATGGTCTCCGGCGCCAGATAATCAGGCGTACCGACAAATCGACGAGTGCTATCCTCTGGGTCGAAAAGCGCCATTGGAGGTGGCAACATAGACGGTGTGACTCCAGCAGGAGCCTGAGAAGAAACATTGCTCACAATTGTTTGCAAGGGATAAATATCAGGGGAGTTGCTGCCATGGCTGTTGGACTCTTCCTCAATTGGACCACCTCTCGATGCGGTGGGTGGAGCATGCATGTCAGCTGGATCGTGGATGGAAAAAGATCTGAAAGCGTGGTGGAGCTCATGGCTCAAAACACCGCCAGCATCACTCCGATGACCTGAGGTCTTTCTGGAGGATTGTCGGCTTAACGTATTCTCACGGCTTAGGTTGAAATAGGATGGCTGGTCCAGGCCACCTGCGAGTGCCGGCGTCAACAATGGTGTTTGGCTTGGTGAATGTGAACCTTGATAATCAAATGATGCTGACCTGGAAGTTGCAGTCGACTGAGCGCGCACAAACGGCCCTTGCTTGAGCAAATCTGGTGCAGATTCCGCGTTGTCTTTCAGCACCCTTTTCTGTCGCCCAACGAGACCCATCCGTGAGAGCCCAAAATCGGTCAGCTTCAGATGGCCTTTCGAATCAATCAGCAGGTTATCTGGCTTCAAGTCTCTGTGCACAATGCCCCGGCTGTGCAGATGCTCCACCCCCAATATGACTTCAGCAATATACTTTTTTGACCAATCTTCCGGGAGCCCCCCAAGGATCTTGATCAGAGAAGCGCAATCCCCCCCATTCAGATATTCCATTACCAGGTACAGATAGTCCTTGCTTGAAAATGTCCAGTAAAGCTTTGCGACAAAATCGCTTTCACCCTGCCACATCATAATAGCTCGTTCTGCCTTGACATTGGTCACCTGATTCTTTGCAACCATGTCAGCCTTCCGCAGGACTTTGATGGCAAAGTATTCCCCAGTCAATTTCTTCTTAGAGAGATAGACACTACCAAAAGCGCCCTTGCTGATTGGTTTGATGATTTCAAAGTCCTTGATGGATGGCGGCTGGACTCGTTGGGGAGGTTGAGCTATGGAGCCTATCTTGGGTGACAACGGTGGTCTCGCATCCGACGAATGCACTGATGACTGCCTCCTGTGGTGATGTGGATGGTGATGGGGTGGCATGTATTCACCTGTGGTCAGCAATGGCGAGACAACGGGCGACGGCGTACGTTCAGCACTAGGAATAGCACCAGGAACGCGAGGTTTAGACATTCGTAGCGGGGAAGAAGGAGGCGGAGGAACCTGGCCAGGTGATGGCTGCCGTCGTGGGGAGCCAGAGTTAAGACCATGGAGATGCAAACTTTTCCTCTTGCGATCTCGACAGCTTGGGGTGCGACTCAGGGTGTACTCCGAAGGAGACTCTGTTCGCAAATTTCCTGGTACGCCAGATGAGACCAAGCTACTGTCACTTTCATTGGCATCGCTCTCGAGGTACATGGAGTTTCGCATTGTTGATGGCTGATGATGGCCAAGCAGACCGCTTCGGTGTGACCGGGGTGTAGGGCATTCAAGCGGACTGCTTGAGCGAGTCGATATAGCAACAGAAGAAGATCGCCTTGGCAGTGAATGATCTTGGGATGGTACGTTCGAGCTACTCCTCAGCGCAGCTGCCATTGAGGACAGCTCTATGTTCGATTGTGAAGATCGTACGACGCCTTCTGGAGCAGGTGAAAGACACTCTTCTGTAACATCTGGGAGCGTTTGATTCTCCACCTCAGTCTCGCTTTCACTTGAAGAGGATAGTTCTTCACCAGCTGCAACCCTTTCAGCCTTTCTCAGTGCTTCGCCGATACAAGCGTCCACTTCAGCCAGGTATTCTTGCCGAATACGCTCCGCATACTCAATGATCGTGCGATGTCGGTGAACAGCTTCGATCTTTGCTTTAGCTAGCTTTTCGGTGTCCACGCTTAGGGCTGCTAAACCTATCTCGTGCTCCAAACTGCTAGGTGTCTGCCACTGAAGAATCTGCGAAATGCGCGACTCCGACTGAGGGGACTGGGTTCTGAATTCATCGCCGGGCTCATTCTTCGTCTCTTTGATAGCAGGAATGCTGATTTCAAGAGCCGTGTCACATAAATCTAGTATGAGCTCCACGATGCGCGCAAGTGGCCGTCTGACGGCGAAAGACCTCCCACGCGAGTGACCAAGGCCTGCTCCGGAGGGACTGCGAGATCTCAGAGGTGTTCCGGGATGCGACGTTGGGGCAGAAGACAGCCCAGACGACGGGCTCGAAGTAGGTCCAATAGGCATCCCTTTGTATTCTGGCGGTGGCACGACGACGGGGCTGCTCTCGCCGGATGAATTACGCGACTTGCGAGCTTCAAAGGCATCGAGTACTCTGACAATAGCATGGCGGTGTTCAACAAGGGCCTCTTGAGCCATCTGCACGTCCATTTCCGCTCGATGCTCTTGCACGCACAGATCAGAGTGCTTCTCGAACCACCAAGGGACAATGGTACGTTCACACACTCTGCACAATACGGGTAGAGGCGGTGGATGTTGGGCAGGGTCGTTGGCGCCGCTCTCTGCCAGCTCTGTCAAATATTTGGCCAGTAGCTCTGCGCCAACGCCGAGAGACTCGACAAGAAACCTTGGAAGGGCAATAGTGATGTGCACAGGCTCTGCAGCAGGTTGTAACATCCACATAGTCTAAGAAGTGTTAGTCGGAGAGCCAACAAAGGGGGTCGCCTTGGCTTACATGGCTCTCCCCTCCTGATATACGATCGTAGACCATGATCCCTTGACCCTCGAGCTCCAAGACGGATTTGTCTCCGTCTGCCTCTGCTCTCTGCTCAGAGGTGAGCATCGGCTCCAGGTCTGATGCTATGCCAACCCTGATTGCGAACCTGACAAATTGGCTTTTTGAGTCATCATTCTTGAGCGAGTTTATGGCCTCTGTGAAAGCTTCTGGCTTATCCAGGATGAACTTTGAAATAGGATTACCCTTGACCGCCTCCAGATCGGTGCCAACCACATCGGTCCACGAAGGACTGACCCATCGAATAATGCCGTCTAGGCCAAGATCCAAGATGATGTTCCTTGTCTGCTCTGCAGCTTCTTTCAGTTCTCGAGAACCTTCTTGGATATCTTCGCTAAAAGACCTCTCCATCCGGACCCGAGTAGTTAGAGACTCCCCAGCAGCCGCATTCTTCAAAGCTGTCACTGCAGGCGCGGCAAGGTGTAATTTTTCGGTTCCATCACTAGCCATGCTAAACAATAGCAGTGTTGGTGGCCGCCAGAGAAGTAGTCGATGAAAGTGTGGGTGGTTGCCACTTCAGGGCCAATTGACCCGCTGAAGGGGGTCCAGGCGTAGGTTTGATCAGCATGCCATGTTGTAGAAAGGATTGGAGAACCGCCTCTAATTGAAAGTGGTAGAGGAGGGAGGGTTGGCGGAAGAGTCGGCAAGCAGACTCGTAGGATAGTGGACAAAGAGGTCTTGACGATGAAAGCCGCCTCCTGCCGCCTCTTTTGGGAGCAAAGCGAGCCAACTACATGAATGATCTGAAGAGAAGTAAAGTCCTCGAAGGGCTTCTTTTCAACATAATCTGGGCCAGGTCAGGAGAAACGGTGGTCTTGAATCTGTCCTGCCGCGGGACATTTCTTTGCTGGAGCGCGTGAGTGGTGCGGTCAACTGAAGTGAGAGAAGTGAATGCAGCGGCCTCTAACTACGAAGCCTTTAGTTGAGCTAGCTTAACTAAACAGAAGCGGGGTCCTGCAGTGCCTTCTAACTGCTCATAGCTAAGTGCTGATTTCTCGCCTCGGGCTGCCCCCCCCAGATTGAAAGCATTCGGGGCATCTCTCCTCAGTCCCGCTAAACTAATACTAATTGGGTGGGATACTTGACCGTCCTGTTGTTATAAATGGGTGCGAACAGGGAGTTCCTCTATTCTTTCAGAATCTGCACCTGCACCTAAAACCAGAGATCCTAAATCAAGTAATCACTGCTATTGTTGGATCTTCAGACACAGCATTCAGCAGCCTGGCGGTTGAAAGAAAGAGCTACTCAAATCTATCCAACTACAACAAGGTCTCAAGATTTACCATTGGGCAGCACTACGGGCAGCACTACCCGCCAACGTTCCTCAACAGCTGATGGTTGTTTGTAGGCAAGACCCATAGTCCTGGAAACCATTTATTCATCCCAGATTGCAGTTTTCTACAAGGATTGTGGCGCAAGCGGGTGCGTAGGGTTCAATCATCACGCATTACCTTGCCGGCAGTGTCCATTGTTTAACCCTTGTATCCTCGAGTTTGAAAATAGACTGCGTGACGCACTTCACAAAAATTCAAAGGCGGGATAGCCAGAGCTTGAATTGCTCCGTACGAGGGGACGAGGTTGTGATCGACGATTATTTTCTCCCGTCCGAGGTCCCTGGCAGTCCCTTCCCCACAACTACTAGCTCGCATGTTGAGCTCCGGGTCTACAGGATCGCCCGTTGTCTGCTCTACATACGTCGTACGTTATAAAAGCGTCTCAGAAGCGGCTGCGCGCAGCACGACATTTCGACGTGCGAGACCAGTCGAATCGTCATCTTCGAAGGCTCAATGCACCTACTTGTAATCTAGATCATGCTGTGGCACCATCCTGGCCCGACTCGACCTTACATAGTGATTGAGCGACATACCTCTTCTGCACAAGGACAACAATGACTACCGGTTCCGTAGTTGAGGCTTGCTCCTCAGGCTTATTCCTGGGCACAAGTCTTGATGAAACAGTTTTTGCAGTTGTTTTCATTACTTGCTGCATACATCTTGCTTGCGCATCTCGAGTAGAGAACTTGCAGCATGCGATTGGTGTCGTCTTACTGACTATCAAAGCAAGTACCTACCAGTGCCTCCCAAGCCCAATAACCTGACCTGCTGTGCAAAAAGGCATGCTCCAGTGGTGCTGAAAAGCCATGGCTGCTCATCCAATAGCGCCCTGTCCCGTATGTGTCCAATGCTGGTTGGTGAATGCACTGCAATAGATTACTGGCGTCATTACCCTGTGTACGACCCCATCTTCAACCCATCTCATCAAGAGATATTCCTGCTGATGTAGCCATTCAACTTGCTCCTATCCATCAAGAAAGGCCGACTAGGTAACCAGTGAAACTTCGTCCCGAGAGAAACTCCGGGCGCAATGCAGGCATTAGTGTTTGGTGGGAAAACCCTGCCTTCCTTTCAAGTGACGGCGAGGACATGATCGGTTACCCCTTCGCCCTGATTGCAACTCAATGGTAGATTATTGAGAGCAGAAGGACGTGTTGCAAATTTGCATTCATTCATAAGCTGTCACTCAACTGACGACTCCGGGTGTCCCTGGCTTCATGTAATAACTTCGCCGACCTTCAGCTGCACCAAAGCTGCCCTGGCTACTCGCACTTCCTGCTCGGTCGCGCAGGAATGGACTGTCAGGAGCACTATAAGATTGACTTGGCTGTCCGGCTGGGTAGGACGCTGCTCCAGGCGCTTGCACGTGCCGAACAGAACTCTGTTTCTGCCATGCGTTGGTTTGGTAAGGATCAACGTCAACTCGAGTTGCCAGCGGAGCAGCGTTTGACCTGTTTGAGGCAGCAGATAGTGGGGTTTGTGCGGGTGCGTCTGGCGGATGTGCATTTTGCTGGTGGACTGGAACCTGACCCCTGGCGATGTCTCCGTACCTGGTCAGGATTTGCTGAGCAGTTATTTCCGCAGGATCGTTATGTAAATTGCTGTCGGCGAGAATGGACTGAATATGCTCCGGCAACTAGTATAATGTCAGTGATTCTTGGCTTGGACATTTGAGCAAAGTAGGCCTTACCTGCGAGAACGTTTCGTTCGATTTGATCAGTTGATTTACCGCCTCGATAGCCAAGAAGCTGTCATCGACTGTTGGATTTTTGGCACTTGTGTACAGTACGTTTGGTGCCATTACTGTGGCGAGGTTGTGACTGTCCATCTTGCTGCCAGACTCGTCGTCAATGTGTGCAAAAGACGCCACCCATTTCAGAAACGCAAAAAGAACCTCCATCGTGTCGCGATGGGCTTTGGGCAGCAAACAGCAAGTGAGATGGAGGACCTGGTTTCTCTTCTCTTCCTCTATCTTCTGCGAAGTCACAAAGAGCTTGTGCAATCTGAAAGTTAGAAGCGGATCTGGCATCTCACGTAGGAATTTTTTGAGGAGGGCCGCAATCTGCACGGGGTTTTCGCGGCTGAGATCTGGAATCTGGTTGGCATCGATCTGCTCGGCCATGTCTTTTAGACGCTTGATGTTGCCGTTCTTTCGGAACACGCCTTCCACTGACATGTCCATCTGTCGCATAGCAGACACGGAGTCGTCAAGGAGTGCCGGGATTTTGAGAGCACCCGGTCCCACGCCATGAGTTGATTCGGCGGCCTGTGTCTGAAGAAGATTGTCCAATGGAACACCAAAGACACCTTTTTTCTTGGTCTTACCATCGGCTTTGAACGCTTTGCCGATCTTGTCCCAAAAAGACGCTTTAGACTTTGTGTCGATCAGGGCAACCAATTCTTCCAGATCAAAGTGTCCTTTAAGCAGTGGCTCCATGCACAGCACCGCAAGATGACGAACAATAAAATACTCTAGTGCAGAAAGCTCAGAGAAGAATCGCTTGGTCCGCGTTGCAGAAGGTTCTCCTGATAGAAGCTCATTTGGACCTGCAGAGGTAGGTCTTCGATGCCCATTCACCAACCTCGGAGCGGGGTCACCAGAGGCGAACAGATTTTCGCGGGCGTGACGGTAAGCATTGGGTCTTTGCTCTTTGGCCTGTTCGGCCGCCACGATCCGAGGAATGTCGTCTAGGGTCAGCGCGTCCTGATTGCCAAATGTAAGTTCAGGACGGGTCTTGCCATCGATGTCTCGTTCTTCGACTATTTGAAATTGCTTGGAGTCGGACCCATCAGCTCCAGCTGATCCAGGTCTGATGCCATTCGGCCCGTCTAATATGCGAGACGCTCTAGATTTTCGAAAGGCGGTAGATAGAGTCCGTTCATTACGCGTTGACCGAAGCCGCTTCATTTCGCCAACGGTCTGCTCAAGGGATGATTCCGCTGCAGGTTCACGAAATGCACCTGCATAGGACCGAGAGCGGGAATTGATCCTTTGGTGGGGAGCTGAAAGCTCTCCGGACGGAGAGACGCGATGACCTTCGTTGGCCTCATAAGGATTGAGATTTGGATCGTCAGAGGTGTGAGGAAGGGTACCACCTGATTTGAGGACTTGAAGCAACCGTGCAAGTGCAACTCGTAGGAGAAAGACGTATTGTTGCAATTTGGTGACGTACGTAAAGCCCGAGGAGGCATCCTGAGCCCGGTTTAGATGTTTCGAGCAATATACTTTGCCAGTTGCTTCACTAACAGTGCCTTCCTGAAAGTCGGTGCTAAGGTCTCGCTGACAGCTGGCACATATGAGATGGGACGGCTTCAGATGCCACCTTCGCCCGTTGAGTAGAACGCATTCGTCGTCGATAGGCTCTCTACAAGCAAAACAGCAATCGGATTCTGCGTGAGCAAGATCTGTGTTGCTATCGTTCAGATCCAGAGAGGTCGTTTCTCGCTCCTTGAGAGACTCTAAATCCTCCAACTCGCTGAGGAAGCGATGTAAACCTTCGGCGGACTGTTTTTCCCGCTCGAGCTTCAGCGCTCCTTGCAATCCGATCCTGATCAACAGCTTAAGGTAATGGGCGAGACCTGTTACAAGAGACAACAATTCCTGCGTAACACCAAGCTTCCGCACGCCAGTCTCCTGCGTCTTCGAAAGGAGTGTAAAGAACGCAACAATCTTCTTGCATAGGAGCTTGGCCTCTCGCCCATACGAAAGCTCTTTCAGAGAAGACCTTGCAATCATGTCGGCAAGTCTGTCGGTTGCCCCAAAAAGAATGTCAACATGCCAGATAAATTTCCTGGCTACCAAGACCCCGTCAACATAAGCTCCATTGCTTACATGGAGGAGCATGTCAGAGATACACGCGGCAGATGACTCCTCGAAGGTCGAAAGTATGCTCCAAATACGGTAGACTTTGGCCTCCATCCTTTCCTCATCTTCTTTCACAGTTTCGCGTTGAGCTTCTGAGACATCTGCCTCAATTTCTGCTGGCTCCGCCGGAGTACCACCTGGAGCAAGGCGTACATTCCAGAATTTGTGGATCATATAACATTCTGGATGCCAATGCTGATTTGCTCCATTGCGAAAGATCTCAACAAATTGTTTGAGAATCGCGGTCTGACACCCGTTGCAGCGTTGTGCAAATTGGGTGGAGTAGTGGTAATGACAGTATACCTTGCCATCGTGTTCGTAATAGCTGTCTTGGGCTCCAAATACGATTGGACAAACCGAACAGGTGAAGTGCTCGATATGATATTTTCGATCCAGTGCCGTAATGTATGAGCCTCGAAGAGCTCCACCACATTCGTAGCAAAGCAGGTCCAGCCGACGAAAGTAGTCAGTTTCACAGAGAGGATAGGGTCCAGTACCGTCTTCGTCATCAACGGGGAAGAACTTTGAGGCAACGATCTGACCACAATCTCTGCACTTGAAACAATCGAGGTGAAATGTCCCATTCAGAGCACGAACAAATTGCCCAGTAAGACCTTCACCGCATTTTTTGCAGGTTCTCAGCTGTGCGTTGGAGGGTTTTTGACGCGTTACACCGTTCGGCTTTGATCGACTTCTAGACCTGGTGGCGTTGCTCTCTTCGACTTCTCGGTGTCTACCAGAGCGGCTGTCGGTTGAGTACTGAGCATCGCTGTCGTAATGACCACCATTGCCAGATTCGTGAGGCAGGGTAATATTATGTTGCCCGTTCATAAAGTATGGAGCTTCCCCATTCTCGGCATATGTGTTGGTACCCATAGCGGGAAATACTATGGCTATTTGAGCGACGAAAGCTCCGGCAAAAGGCTGACGGGCGTGAGGGGCGCCAGGGCGTATGGAGTGAAGAGAGGAGCGCAAAGTTTATGATGAGGAGAATTGTTTTGATGAGCGCAATGGGCGCCAGAACGGATAGAGCAGTGCTAGCAGCGTCAAGTCAGATGTACGAGACGGAGATAGGTGGACTGTGGTTGCACAAATTCGTGACCAAGGTGCCTGCCATAGATTTCACATTAGGACTATACCAAGTGACAAAAAGTCCGTATCTGCTTACTGGTGGAAATTCCGGCTGCTGCTCAAATCTGGTTGACAAGCTTCAGGACAGGTCCTCACTTTCATAACCCTCCAAGCATCACACTCTAACAGCAGCTTATACCAATTGAAACTTCACAGCTCCAGTGCCTCATAAGGCAGTTGAGATCTAGGTCCCAGGCCGAGGTGTTACAGATCAAAGTAGGCGTAGTTCCAGGCAGGCTGCAGAAAATCGGAGTGAGGAAAAGGCGTGGTGTTGTTCGCAGTAATAGCTGCTCCAACCCTCAGGGTTTGTCCCGCGGAGCAGCAGCAGCAGCGTAGTCTAGTCAGTATTTGATGAAGAAACGAGCGACAATGGAAAAAGATCCGCACGCAACAACGACAAGCTGCTGAGGATGAACAGATTGAACAGTGCAGGTCTTCCAGTTTCGCAGTCAAGCACGACACCAGACCTTTGCCCCTAGGAAGTTATTCGGAAGCGCAAGAAATATGACCCCAGCCAAGCCACCTAGCGCCTCGAGGACAGGAATAACGAGAGAAACCACTGCACGGCAACTACTAAGTTACTAGGTGAGTGAGTAACTTAGTTACTTGAAATCTTTCACTGCTATACTTTGCACTACAAACTCTCTACAACACTAACTTAGTTCTCATAGGTGCTCAGTTCAGTGGGCCACTTAGCTCTGAAGGTTACCCAGTGGATGCTGCTAGTGGTACTTTATATAGCAGCTTTCAAGGTGAAGGCTGAATAAAGTCACCTCCTGGAGCTTGGAGCTTGGAGCTTACAGCTTGCCTGAACTTGAGCCGGACTGTTACTAGCCACCACCAACACACTACCTCAGAAGCATGTGTGTTCAGCTTTTCTCGTTGTTCTAGCAGTACTGCGTACACCGTAGTCCTCATCATCAGTAGTATTCAAATGGTGGGCTCTGCTCAGGAAGGGTCATCGTAGCATACCCTATCTTTGACCTCGCAGGTAAAGCCTAGGGAGCTTGACCTGTTCCAGGACTACAGTGAACAGTATGGAATGCCAGCATCAGATGCTTAGTTGATGACATCTCCTATTGCACCCGAAGTACGGCGTAGAAACCACCCAACAAAAGGCCATTTTCCAGCCTTATCATTCTATGCATGAGGCTAAGAGCTGCGGCTCAGCGGCGCGTCGTTGAGCCTTTGGGGCATTGGAGAAACGGAGAGGCGAAGACAATGATGTGCATGACCAATGGCCACCAATTCTTACAGATCCACGATTGCTTGCAGTTAGTGCATTGATGCCTGGATCATGCACTGAGCACCTTGTTCTCTTGTTTTAAGTAGTACTGCGAATACTATCTAAGGCATCCTCTCCCTTCTCCTCCTGTTCTTTGCAGTCATGCTCCTTTGGTTCAGAAGGCCTATGACACAACTTCATCATACGCCTGCCCGATCTTATAACTGAACCGTACGCCAGCCACCAGCTACCGTTATGGCCTCAACGATTGTAAGAATCACAAAGGTAAGCATTCGGCCCAGTGCTCCCACACTGCTCTGACTTCTAGGCAGGAGATTCGCCATATTCAACAAGGCACTGACCTATGTAAGCGCTTTCCCACTACCCTATTTGCCTTATTCTGACAAGCCTTGAGCTATCGCTGTTGCATATCGGGACTCCAACATCCAACATATCAAGGCGCTCATCGTTGGTCCTCCCGAAACACCCTACGAGTTTGGCTTCTTTGAGTTCAACGTGAGGCTGGGCAGAGATTATCCGAGCAGCCCACCTTCCGTGACAGCAACCACCACGAATGGGGGCAGGTGTCGGTTCAACCCTAATATCTACGCTGGGGGAAAGGTGTGCTTGTCGATCTTAGGGACATGGAGGGGGGAACGTCCTGGAGAAGAATGGTCCTCAGCGCAGGGCCTGGAATCAATTCTAATCTCCATTCAAAGCTTGATGTCCTCCAATCCATACGAAAACGAGCCAGGCTACGAAAACAAGAAGGGGCCAGACGAGCTGAGGCACCAAGCTCTCTATGTGGATAAGGTAATAACGTTATGCTTGGAGCAAAGAGCGGCAGCTGACCCAGTTGCAGATTCGGCACGAAACGTTGCGCATCGCTGTCATCCAGAAGCTCGAGGAGCAACTCGGCATTTTGCCGAATGGTCAAGTGGAGCCGCCAGCACCGGCCTGGGAGTCAGAGATTGACGAGGACGTAGAAGAAGCGCTGGAAAAAATGGGTGACGTGGAGAAAACCAAATTCGAACCATTCAAGGATCTGTTCAAAAGACGTTTCCTCTGGTATTACGACACTTATCTGAGCACCATAGAGACATATGCTAAGAAGCACCGGGATGGCGAGAAATTTCAAAAAATGGAATTTGAGCATGGAGGCAACACCATGGACGGCACATACCAATACAGTGATCTGAAGCGAAGACTTAATCTAATTCACAGCACCATTCACATGGAAACCGAGAGATGGGCCGAGGAGGGTCTGAACGCGAAGAGACGAGAAGTCGGCGTGTCTGCTAATCTACAGCGCCAGCATGAGCAGATTGTTGAAGCACACAAGGACAAAGCTTTCACAATCGACCTGGAGCTCGCGAGCGATAACCCTTTTGTCTGGCAGATAACGTACTTTGGCAAGCCCATGACCCATCTGGACGGAGGAATGTTCAAGATCAGGATTTGCTTAAGCCCTCGCTTTCCGGACGAGCAACCCAGAGTCAAAGTTCTGACGCCTATCTATCATCATCGAGTCGCCAAAGACGGCACACTCTGTTACTTCCCCAAGAAGGTGGAGGAGATGAAGTCTCATATCGATGCCATCGTTGAAGCTCTGGAAGATGACTCTCCACCGTACGATCCACGGACAACTGTACATCCAGAGGCCGCAAAACTGTACTGGGGCAGCGCAGATGACAAGAAGAAATATCACCGCCAGCTACGCCGATCGGTCGAACGAAGCATGGATGAATGTTAATAACGGTGCTGTGCATCTTGCTTACCATTAATCCTTCGGACTTGCTGTACCAGCTTGTCTAGGTCGGAGGATTATTGTTATTTCTCATACCCAGCCTCATCCAAGGTGGCGCAAGGTGGCTATGTATGATGATGCCTCCTGGGGCCGCACCAGTAGCGGAGGATACAGAACTTTGCCATGCAGTGGTCTGTGAACAAGGTTCAGCATTCAGAGCGATGGCGTTGTGACGGTGAGGTTCCCTGAGGGAAGAGCTAATGCTGCACTATTTCTTCTTGATTGCACAAATATGACAAGCAATATGAGCCTCTTTTCATGTATCCACACAGTGAAGTAAGCATCCCTGTAGTAGGTTGTACTACTACCGTCCATATGAACCATGCCTGCAATATATATGATTGGGAACGTGGACCAGCTCCAGAACCTAACTAATAATTTCTCCCCACCGTGACCCGCATCGCACCACTTTTTGCCATGGCACCCCGGTCAGGATCAACCGTTCCCGCGGCGCCAACTTCTCCAGTTGACCAAATTTTGTACTTTTACAGAGCTGTATCTACTTTGGTCTCTGTTCGATCATGCTTCTCAATCTAGAGCTCACACCCCAGTAATCCCTCCATTTTCCGGCAATCGAGCTATGGCGCCAGACTCTTCAGCTCCCATAGTGCTCGGTAGAGTCCTGATCGTGGGAGGCTGCGGCTTCCTGGGCTACCATGTGGTGGACCAATTCCTTAACTTTGCCTCTGAAGAAGATCTTCCTCTGCCTAAGCCTGCTACCTCGACGCGAACGTCGAAGCCTGATGCAGCATCCTTCGAATTCCCCACTCTACGCTCGCGATACCCCTTGTATGCAAAGACAGAAGTACACGTCCTTGACCTCAGATGTAATCGCAACCGTCTACCAGGCGCCACTTACCACGAAGGAGACCTCTGCGACCCTGCGTCCCTCCTCCCTGTCTTTCGGGAGGTGAAGCCTCAAGTCGTTATCAACACCGCTTCGCCCACCTATGACGCGCCACGTGAGATCCTGCGGAAAGTCAACATTGAAGGGACAAAAACTCTGCTAGAAGTTGCTGGAGGCGCGCATGGAGACTGGGGTGGTAAATGCAAGGCATTCGTACATACAAGCTCGAGCTCGGTGGTCCATGATTGTCTTAATGACCTGATCAATGCCGATGAGAGGTGGCCACTTGTGCGACCACATCCCGTAGAATACTACACAGAAAGCAAGGTACGTTCATTGCTGTTCTTGGAAATCTTCTGGTCGTTGGGAGGAGTCCATCCTATTCCTAGTGGGGTCTTGACTGACGATAAGCGCATTGAGGACAGGCTGATGCCGAAGAGATTGTGCTGGAAGCAAACAAAAAGCATAACGACATGTTAACCTGCGCCATCCGACCTGCAGGAATTGTTGGCGAGAGAGATCGCGCCGGTATGACAGACGCTCTCCTCCAGACCGCTGCTCATGCACCGGACTGGCAACTACACTTTCAGTTCGGCGAGGGCAACAATCTCTTCGACTGTACCTATGTCGGCAACGTCGCGTATGGCCTAGCTGTAGCAGCCGAAGCTCTCTTGCACACTTCTGCGCGGATAGCGGCTGGCGAAGCCGTCCCGTTGGATCACGAGAAGGTCGACGGCGAAGCTTTCATCGTTACGAATGATTCCCCAGCCTACTTCTGGGATATCGCACGCTACGTTTGGACATTGTATGGCCGAACTGTATCTATGAGCAAAGTATGGCAGCTATCTAAGGGGTTCTTGTTGCCTGTTGGTGCACTCGCCGAGATGAGCACGTATATCACTGGAAAAAAGACAAAGATGACAAGACAGTCCATCAGGTATGCTACCATGCAACGATATTTCAACTGTGATAAGCTGAAGAGGAGATGTGGGTATACCCCTCTTGTTGGGCTGGAGGAAGGCCTTGCCCGGGCGGTGAAGAGCTTTGTGCTGAGCGAGAGGGCGGAGAAGGAAGCGCTGGGTGGTGAGAAGAAGGTGCAGTAGGTATTTGATGGAGGAATGTGGTACGAGGAGGGATCCGAAAGTTCTATGGTCTACTCGATGATGGTGCCTGTACCACTGAAGGATCTTGCCGTCGCATCTCACCGATTTATCAACCTGCCTCGGGGCAGCAGCCGATAGTTCCTGCTGGAGGATTGTGTCGAGCTTACAGGGATATGATCCCCCGAGGCGAAAAACTGGAATGTGGATGTCTCCAACCCATCCAAGCAGCCAGAGAATCAGGCCAGTACGTAACCACCAAGCTCAGGTATATAGATAATTACACATCCGGCTCCATAAGCCGCTTCTTTTTCCGTTCCGCAGGCCCGCCATATCTTTTGCTCGTGTCGATTCTGTAGTCATCACGAAGGTGTAGAGGCAGGAATGATATCAGGACTACCAGCACACGCTTCATGGTAAAGATAGCTTGGACTGCCGCACAGATGCCGGTATAGCTAACTGGAAAATGACCGATCCTAACTTCTGCTCCACTTGCTCCTGCTTCTCCTCCGTGGTCGGTAAGAAAATGGATTGCAGTCGCCCCTCACGGTAGTTTATACCAAGGATAGAATAGTGCAACGACATTCAAATTCGGATGGAGATCTCATGCGTGGAAGGCTATGACTTGGTGGAACAAAAGAAGAACTGGTCAAGGACGGGTCGCGCGATCTCTGGCGCAACTGTTTGAGATATGGCCCCAGCTCTTCAGCTCCCATAGTGCTCGGTAGAATCCTGATGGTGGGAGGATACGACTTCCTGGGCTATTTTATTTGGAATTATTAATGCTGCTAATAACAATATGCGAACCTGCTGTGCAGAGTGCGTAGAAAGCGAGTTGATTGATAGCTAGGGGGGTTAGCGAGCGTAGCTCTAAGTACAATTGGCTAGAAGCGAAATTGCAGTAGAATCGAAAGCGGCAAAGCGCAGGGATTACGATCTGAAACATGGCCAATAGGCCCTCTCAGAAGATCAACACAATAGTCCCTTTCGATTTATATTCAGAGGAACAAAATCAGTACAAAAAAAGAGTAGGTTTATAATTTAAAGAAAGCTCCCCAGCCCAGGTTCGAACCCATGACCACAACCTCCCACATAATTAGCAAAAAGTTCGAAGATGTTTCCAAGCGTCTTTCATATCCGACATTCATACATCAGGTTCGGGACTCTCAGAATAATTTAGACTGATTACGTACTACTGGTCAATGCCAAGGATAATCAGAGGGCTAACAGGAATCATCTGCTATGAAAACTCGCAAAGGAGGCTTTTCTGTCAATTGAAGTATTATTCCAAATCGACCATATGCCCGGGGACAGAAACTACTGCTAATTAGTTGATTATATTCCTTCTTTTCTTGGCATTTGGTGCTGTGTGTTTTCAATGTTTTAGGTGATTGAGTTTGAAGTGTGCCACGGAATATTTTCGGGTTATCAGTATTTACTGTCAACTTGTTTACCGGGTTGTCCTTTCAACCCACATACGACAAACTAAGACCCAGCCAGAGTCAGAGATTTTTGCAATCGAAGCAATTCACGCCGAGCCATTCAGCTCCCTTGCCTGTCAGGTATTGCATCGCAATTGAGGATTTATTAGCTTTGCTCTTGTTCGTGGGTCAAGGCTTGCGGGGCGTCACGTTGGCGGCATTGGGTAATGAGCAATGAACGTTGCAAGCCTTGTGAAAGGAAAAGAGTGGGACGTAAGGATGTTAAAAGTCTTGGTAGGCTCGATGGTCTACGCATGAGGATGTAGCTCAGAAGCTTGAGCTGTTGAAGATCTTTCAACTTGGCAACATAGACAACTATCTAGTCTTAGTGTATTGCAGAAGATGGACCTTTGGTCTGCGTGCGTTGAGGACGTGGAATACACAAAGTGGGCAGATTCACATCGAAGTAGGACTATATTCCCAGATCCAAGAGATTGAATTTAGTCCCGATCGGAAACGTCCCTAGTCGAGCACGCTTCACAGACACCGTGATCCTACTGTAATCTGCTGTCGTCGGCAAGCAACCAGCTCCAGAAGCAACCATCCATACTGAAGACATATTTCAGCAACTATGGCAACCGCGAGACCAATGAAGGCTTTGTTGGGAAGCTCTCGAGTTGCCTCAAACGGCAGTTGTCACACCTATCCGAGTGTTATTCTTCCGACGTCGCAGAGCCTGCCCTCCCTCCTCAAAGCGGAGGGTTCAAAATCATATCATGAAGACACAATGCTGCGTCGGATGATGCGCACTGATGCGCGGTAGGTCCCCGTCCAATCCAAACATGGCATTCGTGTATATGGTCACAGCAATCGACGACATCAATGGGCAATGGAGACCAGTTGCTGCTGATAAGCCTTCAGATCGCGAATCCCACTTTCTCATTAATAAGGTTGAACCTATTCTGCTCTTCCAGGCCACTTTGCCACTTCTCGAGGAGTCCACTGGTAGGAGATTCTTCATCATTTCGTTATCCGTCGCGTGTATCGGTATTATGTGTGACCTACCTTTGACACGCTAAATTATGACAAATAGAACGTCACCGCAAACTATGCCATGCCGAAACCACATTTTGAATACTCGAATATCGTTGATTCATCCTGACGCTAGGGCGGTTTAAGACGGAGATGGGATTGCCTCTTGCGAGTAGTCCTGGGCTGGTCGAGGAGCCGTTGCTGGGTGTTGAGCAGTCTGCAGATTGCTGCTTTAGGCAGGTGGATAGAACGACGGAGGAGATCAGCGACAGGTTTTTCTGTCATGACGGCGAAAAGGTGCGTTGGTAGGTCGAGATGAGTGATGAAATGGGTTGACTCATTGCATATCACAGTGCACGAGCTTTTCAGTCTTAGATAACTCAGTGCGCAAGTCTCACTTCGCTGCCTTTGCCATCCCAAGCATTCAAGCCCTCTGCGAGACTAGCCCAATATCGAAGTCGAATGCACTCTCGTCTTGCCACCTCCGCGTTGCGGCTGGAAAAGGCATCGTCCAATAATTGCAGTGTCACATCAATCCTCTCCTGGTTCTGCTCTTTCAGCGCCATAATTTGCTTCTCTGTCTCAGCTTCTTCCATATTTTCCTGCGCTTCCATCACTTCCATCAATATCCCGAGATCCATCGGGTGAGCGCTGTTGTCTTCGGAAGTCACATCTATCCCATATGTATTGAGCAAGATATATTGCGCGCGTAGCAATGGGTCACGAAGTATTTTGTAGGCTTCATTAATCCTTGACGATAGAGCTTCAGCTTTCGCTTTCTGCTCTGGCGGGAACTTGTCTGGATGAAAGCGACTTTGCAATTGAAGAAATTCGCGCCGAAGTGCGGTGAGGTTTATATTGAATGGACCGGCAGGCGGAGGCCCAAGCGGAAGCGTGTTTGGGAAGATGGAGTAATGGCTTGAGATATCAGGCAGGGTAAATGAGCTTTGGGGATCAGGAGATCCCTGAGCACTTGAGGTCGAAGCTGAGCGGGTCGCTTTCGTAATCAACAAACTTGTCGCTCTTTGAGGAGCACGATTGGCTCGTGGAGTCAGGAGTTGCCCACGGCATGCAAGGCATATGTGCCTCGGGGCAGGGCGTGTAGGAGCGCTGTCTTTCAGAATAGACGAAAGCGCACGAAGAAGACGCTTCGACGGCAAGGCTAGAATCATGATTATCACTGGCGGACACAAAAAGCGTAACAAGTTATCATTGAAAGCTGATTCAATTCACTACGAAAGAAATACCGCTGGAAATGTCTGAAATATACTCCGTATATTTCGAACAGTTACGTCATTTGATTTAGCTGTCATACTTCTGCTAACTTAGCTGTATTTTCTTTGATGCCAATTCTGGAAGTTTTGCCGCAAGACCAGAAAACGAATTGAGAGGAACTCGACCGCTTTTGCATGAATGGATGCGCTTGGATCATCTAGTCCACTATCAAAGCAGATATTCACAGCTTGCTATCACCTTCTGGCTCACCTATCAGACTCAAAAATGAACCATGAACCTCATCTGTCAGATCACTAGCCTGAAGACTTCGTCCATTCTTTTTGAAGGCCTTCCTCGAGCATTCCCTGGTGATAGCACTGCCTGCAAATGCCGCCGCCAGAAGTGTCTCCTCTCTTGACATTTTATTTGCTGATTCCCACAAACCTTCATGATATGCTTGTCGCCAAGCCAGAAAGGTGCCCAACGAGCCAGTCAGTGTGTCTCCTTGTCCACCGGATCTCTTCAGACCTCCTTCGAAGTCACAAGTTGTGGTTCCTTCCCCGGTTGAGATGTGGTCGACCTTTCCTTTTTGAATAATACAAACTCCACCAAGTGCTTTAGCCAAGTTCTCGCAATCCTTGTTTCGATCTCCTTCATCAAGATTGACACCCATTCCTTTGGCAATTCTGGCGAACTCGATCACATTGGGCGTCAAGATGCACTCTTTGTACCCCTTAATCAGGTCAGGGTCCGAATTGATCAGGAACAATCCATCAGCATCTAGAACAAGAGGAACCGGCGGGTCCTGACTTCTCGCAGCTTTGATGATAGCAGCAACTTGTTTTAGGGTGATGTCATCTCGTCCTAGTCCAAGACCGATGACTAAGACGTGGAGCCGCGGCAGTAGAGCGAGGATTGGGGACGTCATTTCTTCGATTGATGGGTCAAAATGGCTCGTAGCAAGGGACTTAGTCGAGCGGAGTAGTGGAGACACCATGAGATTCGGCGAGTAAGATTTAATGGTCTGTGATGCAGACGGTTCGCAGATCACGTAGCTCTGAAAAGTGAGAGTACTTAGCGACCCGGCAGAGTGATTCTCAGCGCAGAGATGAAGCACGAACAAGATCACATCCTGGTCAATATCAGCTGACATGCCAGAGAACAGGCATTTGAGTAAGCACCGACCTAATCGCGCCGAGGCCATGGCTGAGAAGTATGGTGCTCCTGTGTATCTGATGGAATGATGCATTGTTAGCTTCAACCTTGCTGTTCGCCGGCGGCTCCCGAAGCTCAGCGTGAAGGTGTCGGATACAACCCCGTAGCATATGTAAGGGATCAAGAAGTGAAGAACTCACTCTGCGCTGCCTCCAATGACTGCTACCCGACCCAACTGGCCTGCGTACCGAAGATTAGAATCAGTTCTGTTGAGCAGGGCATCATGGGGTACAGACCTTTGTGGAATTTCTCAAGCATAGGCGGAACCAGTTGCTTCACCTTAGCCATCATGGCTTTCGTGGAGGTTGTCATGTCTGGTATGGACGAGTCGGACGGGGCTGGTGGAGACATAAGACAATTGGACGTGTCCTGGAAGAACGCAGAAGATTGAGACTGGATAGCAAAATTCTAGGGTTAATGTGAAATAACCTGCTCGATGTTGGGTAGGTACTCTCTACGAAACATCTGAAAAGGGCAGAATGTGGACATGGATGTGAACATGGCATGGGGAAGCTCATTTCATTGCCGAATGGGTGATGTCACTTGTCGCCACAGCTTATCGTAGCTTGCCAGGGACAGCGGCGGGGACAGGAGAGGGGCGAGGAGTGGGGCGAGGAGAGGGGTCTGGCTGGCTCCCATAAGCGAGTCTGAAACAGTGTACGGAGTGGTGCATCAAAAGTCATCAATATACGCTAAGATTAGAGCGCCATTAGTACACTCGATCTAAGTTTTAGTGTCACGTAAAATCTTTGTTATAGGGGTGTAGCCCTAGAGCTGCTGCTATGACCGCCTTTTTCCTTGGACCCTTAGGACTCTCTTTGGGCTATTTGACATGGCTCGGAGGCTTATGTCAGTTCAACTTCAGCCATCTGTCCCTCTGACCATGTTTACGCCCCTACTGACTACTGATACCGAGTTAGTACAGGAAGGGCTAGCTTTTACTCATTCCTGTGAGCGTACTCGTACTGAGAATGATTGCTGACGTTGCTCTGTCAAACTTGAACAGCCCATGAGCACTCAATTACTGAACCTGTTAGAAGCCTTCCATATCAAAATCATGTTGAGCATCCTTTAATACCTTTGACATGTATATCAAATGTATAAGATTCTATTGAAACAATACAGTTTATGATGTAAAGAGTTGGCTCCATCAGGTGAGACCTATTACTATTAATGTATATCAAAAGAATTAGACGAGGTTCAGCAACTCCTGGCTATATAATTCGTCTGATCTCAGAATATAGGAGGCTTGCAAGATCTATTTCTATTTGACGGAGCGAGGCCAGCAACTGCGCACAACCGCTGAGAATTTTGCAACACTTTTGCAATGCACAATACCGGTAATCCTGAGAACTTCCTGGCTAGACGCAAGCCCACACGAAGCCTGAAATTCACAAGTCCTCTGGCCTCCATCCGCGTCATTCCCTACCCTGATACCTCCTTGGCAGTGTGGCTCTCAGCTTCCTACGAAGCTCGCTGAAAGAATACGGTGATGCTTTGAAGACGGAGGGAATCGAGGTTTGAATGCAGTATCACTGGTAGAGGAGATCCTGCATTAGATCCGATTAGGAATAGCCTAACTGGGTATTGTTGGTGTTTTGTTCAAACGTGCTTCCTCTCCGCCGTACCTCGAAATCACCACCGACGTGAACAGACTCCCAGATGCGGCGTGCAGACAAGCTTCCAGGAATCGCCATTCTTCCAAGCTCAGATTTCCTGTCCTTCTTAAAGCTTCAATCTCCTTACCGACTCGGTCCTCTGAGTGCAACTGCCATCTGAAGGAGACTCTCTCCTCCTAAGGAGATCCTCTTTTAAAGATCTTCTTTTTAAAATTCTCTTTTAGATTAAAGAACGTCTTGTAAGGCATCTTGCAAGGCATCTTACAAGGCATCTTGTGGAGTCAGCGATTTACAAATTTGGAGTTCAAAATTTTGGATGTGAGGCTAACCCAAGAATAGTCCCGCCGTATGTTCCTCCTGCCAAGGCTGCAGCACAATTATGGCGCTAAGTCCGCGGCAGTACTTAGTAGCTAATCTTAAAAAGACAGGGTCAACCATCCAATTACACAAGGCATACTCGATTCTCTGTGCAGCTTTTCGGAGCCACCAGAGCATGCACCCTGACTACACCCACCCTTCTGCAATACTATACTCATTGCACGAAGAGGCTCAGCCCCCAATGTGGTCCGATCATACGAGTACCATTTGACCTCCCGACCACTGACAGCCTTGCGGTGCCTGTTTCACATCCGACCTGACCTACCGTGGCGTTCGCCTAGACATCCATCCTGCATCCTGCATTGGAAAAGGGGCTCTTTACCAGGAGCCAACCGCTGCATACGATGACAATCGCTGCCAGCACTCGCAGCTCGTACGCTAGGCTGCAAGATGTATATGGTGGCTATTATGGAAACGGCAGGTTGCCTAGGGGGTTTTCTTCGCAAGGCTGTTAACTGCAAAATCACAGCCTTGCAATCTACTACCAACCATTCTTTATAACTCCCTGTTTCCTTCCCTTTTTCTTTGCCCTTTCCCTCCGCGTTCTTTTCTCACCGGGTTTTCCCATCCACTCTATGCTTTTCGTCGTTTCCAGCACTAAAACTCTTCAAAATGAAGACAGAGGCAGAGGTTAACGTCATCGATGCCACATCCCAGGTTGACGTCTCCAAGCACTTTGATGGCCAGAAACATTGGAGCTGGGCGAAATGGGGCCAGTATCGCAATCCCGATCGCGTTGCCGAGCAAGCCACCACATCCGAACACTTCGTCCATCGCGACATCTTGTCCCGAGTAACCACACGGCCAAAAGATGTTCTGCGCTATCTAAGCCCGACATACGGCAGACCAATTCGCATGCGAGTACAATCTGTGGACGTGCACCAGGGAGGCGGTGATTGGCGCCGGGTAGAAGTTCAGGGGAATGCGCCTTGGCTTCTTCGCCTATCCTCCTGGATCATCAAGACTTCAGGGAGCACCATGGATATCACAGATATTCTTTTGATTGCAGGCAAGGTGCTCCTTGTTCTTCCAGCACACATATTTATCCTTTTGATTCCCATGGGCAATGAAAGTGCGGTTCGGTCCACGTATTACAGCCTCCTAATTCGCTGTTGGGACTATCCGAGATATGCTCGAAACACCCTGGATGCAAGCCCGCTTGCTGCTGATACCGTTGACTGGAAAAATAACCTTTATGTTGTCAACGGAGATATGTCGCGCCTTCTCCGTCCTCGGCGCCTCATTGTCCGCCGTGGGGCCTCGTGGGAGCTCGTGACCAACTCAGCGGAACCATATCTATTCGTGAGCTACACCGCGACCCAGTTTAGTCCCAAAGATCCTAGCGCTTGTCAAAGACTTGAACGGCTCGCCGAGAAGATGACGGAAGAGGCTGGTTTGACGGCATACTGGCTAGACCACCGGTGCATGGAACAAACACCCGGCCCGTTGTTTTCGGAAGATGTTTATCGAATATGTGACTGCATTAGAGGCGCCGTTGGGGTCTGTGTCATGGTGCCCGACTTTAGCGAGGCGAGCATGGCGAATTGGGGCAACCGCCTGTGGACTTTGCCGGAAGCTCTGCTGTCGTCAAGTCTAAACATCAAATTCTGCTCAGCGGATTCCACAATGGAGATTTCCAAGATTGCACTCGCTTCGGATGTTTGGAAAGACGGACAAGTATCTCGTCTCTTGGCAGAGCACTTCAGCGGCCTGCTGACCCTCTCTCGACTGGAACTTATCTCGTTGGGCTTGGAAGCCCTCGGTAGTCGCGAGACGCAGAATCTACATACGCAGGGCGATCTTGCATATGCTTTAATGTCTCTGCTGAAACAAAGACCACGCACGAACCCAAACGACACGCTCTTCCAGGCTCTGGCGCGTCTCTCTCTCGCCAACGACTCGGATCAAATTGTCGAGCGGATGATGTGCATGCTGCCGGACGTCGGCGCAAGCCCCAAGCTCAACAAGAAGTTTGTTGTCAACGATCAGCTTGGCGCCAAGCTCTGGGACATCCAACCTCTATGCCAGGTGGCTGGTGTCTGCGGTGATGAAGGCGTCATCCTCGATGGGTGCCGGGGTATCTCTATCCGCTGGAAGGATATTCCGCAGATCACCTATCTGCGACGTAAGGCATGGAAAAGAATGTTTGCTGAGATAGGACTCCGTTCTGGACCGCTGTGGTTCATCATCGGTTGTATCATGGTAGGCATGCCTTCTACAGTAGCGACAGGTGCCATCCTCCTAGTCATCGGCCTGGTTCTCCTGATTGCTGCGCCTTGGTCAGTCCAGCTTCTCTACGGCGGTAAGATCTGGGGTCAGTCGCCGTGGCTCATTGGAATCGAAGGCGTTCTTCCCATCGCTAAGATCGAACATCTGGCATTCGGAAATGCCATTGGGCGCATCTCGTACGCGCCATCAAGCACGCTCCTCTCTTGCAAACAGGCTCGTGAACGGGTGGGTGAAGGCCCTGGGTGGATTGAAAGACCGGGCTCCTGTGCGCCGCCGACACTGGCGCCCGGCCAGCGCTTCTTCACTCTGCTTGATACCGGCTCGATGACAGTCAGTGTCTTTGCGGCCGAGCGGCCTCCATCAGCTGCTTTGATTTGTGGGCAGGAAGGAGGCATGTTGCGTGTCGTGCTATGCCACTATGAGAGGTCGACGGGCACGATGCACAAGGAGACAGTCCTCAGAATGGAGACGCCTATGCTCGATCAAGCTTCACTATTGGGATGGGTCAAGATTGCGTAGGGGGCCGGGGGTGCTTCGGGTGTCTTCTTGATCTTTCGACTGGTCACTTTCTTTGGTCCTTTTGTATCCTTGGGGTAGATACACCATACGACCTTCTAATGTCCTAATACATGCTGTCACGTCCGGCCTTTCTCTGCCTTTCTATCGTACATCGTAGAGTGAAAGAGTAAATACGTGTCGGCTGATGAGTTGCTACAACGAGCTACGACAGCAGGAAACCAACGTTGATTGCTGATCCAGTTGCCGATCAACAATGCCAAACCTCTGTTACCTCCCTCACCTTTCCTCCTACCTACGTAGTAAGTACACACCATCGAAGCCGAATCAGCATCAAAGCACCAACGGGTCTGATGCTTGTCTCACTACTGGACTTTGTCTACACTAGAGACGGCTTCTGGTGCTTTTCATGGTCAGACTACCCAAAAGCACTCGAGATCGGACTGGTGTCTGTTCCGATGATTGGAGGTGCTTTGATTGGACGCCTTCAATTGGCGAGCATGTATCGGCGTCAACGTCCCCTAGCAGTGTTGGGTGCGTTGCGCTCACCGCTTTCGGCTTTCACGATCCTGTGGTAAAACCTAGGCACGGCCCTACCTCTTAAAGAAAAGCTTCAGCGCATCAACGCCGTGGGTACGTCACCCATCGGTCCTGTAATCACGTGTTTGTTGATGGCACTGCAGTGGGGAAGGGCAAAATATGGATGGAGAATAATTGCTTTGTTGGCCCGAAGGCCCTTTTTGGGGTGCTGTTTTTTCCGTTCGGCTATCTCCGGTACGGCGGACAGTTAAGGGCTTACGGCCAATTCAAATTTTTGAAAATCAAAAATTTCTTGGATGCCCCGCAGCCCGCAGTTGGTCATGCACAACCTTCTCGCCCTTATACAGATATAATAAAGATGTTAAGTACTATCTAGGAGACAGAAGGGTCATTGTTTATATAGACGAAAGGAATTCGTTGTTCAGTGATGCTCATCCTGAATCACTTCTTGCCGGGTGGCCTGAGCCACCAGAACTCGACCAAATTGCCTATTGTGGTTGTGCGATGTTGCTACCTTTCGATTCCTATTGGCCCATGTCATTTATTCCAAACAACCGCGAATGAGTCACATTCTTTATCTTGCTGCCTAGATAGCTGTTATATATGTATAGCTGAGTGCCATTCCGCTCTTGAGAATAGACAAGCATTCTCTTAATACTCAATCTGTTAGACGGCCACGGCCTAACAGAAAGAGGCGAGAAAAAGACGCAGAAAAGGCGCAGAAAAGACGCTGAATTTTGTGTTGGAAGTGTGTTGATTCAATCTATGTCTATTTGGCGCCTTTTGTACGTCAATTCCTCCTATCCCTGGCTCATGCTACCCGAACAGCAGGCGCAGGGCAGGCGCATGACACAATCTAACAATTTTTCACCTACGTGTGAGATAAAAGTCTTGGTGAAACCATCGCAGCACGGCTAAACTCCCAGAATGCCAGCTACTGAGGCCTGAGTATTGATGAAGTCTGATGCGAGAGTGACTCATAGTGGGACTTTTGTTTCATACCTCCGAAATTTGAAAAGCTTCCGAAGTTGACGTTTTAGCAGGGGATAACGGCCCGTGTCTCTTTGTACGATGAAAGAACTGATCAGAGAAAGAGTCAAGACATGCGTAATTTTATGGTTGAAGCAAGAAACGTGTTGAATAGAGACCGAAAAACTGAGCAGCATGAACGACAGATCTATAAAATATGGGAGCCAGATATGTGATGTTCACAAGTCCCATGCGTCCTAACATAGCAGGTGTCCCATTGCGCAAAGGGGGAGGTTAATATATGTATTTAGACATCCGATGCTCGCGAGTATCTGATGATCACGAATATCTGATGATCGTGAGTATCTGATGATCGTAAGTACCTGATGATTGCAAGTATCTGATGATTGCGAGTACCTGATGATTGCGAGTATCTGACGATCGCGGGTATTCGATGGTTGCCAGTGATCTATGTATTCGGACATCGATGGCCGCGAATATCCCAGAGCTTCGATCATCGAGTGATTGCGAGTGATCCATGATTCCGGACAGCCGATGGTGAACTGGGGCTTTTGTTTGGAGGCTTTATGACTGTCTGAACATTTACTGAAGGAGGGTCCCAGATTTAGGACCAAGAGTCCACTACTGCAGTTGCTGATGAATCCAAATCAATAACCACCATCAGGCGGCGCCAATGTCTAAGTCTTCAGAGTTCGGTCTGATGATGCAGGTACCACCACCAACAATGCGCGGAACAAATAATCCCAATCAACCTCGGTTTCATTGCCGATCCACCTAGTTGGCTTTGCAACATCGAGACATCCTTCCCCAGCCGGATGTAGAGCGGGCTTTTCATTAAACCACTTGACATGCTCAAAAATTTCGTCGCCAACATAGTGGCCACAATCAAATCGTTCAAACTGTTCCTTAGTCACCTTGATGCGATAATCCAAAATTTGGGGTGGTGCGTACCTCATTAGCTACTAGCCTTCCACAGGTGGCTTCTTCAGTGAAGAGGCTTTCAAGTCGCACCCTCGCATCTGCGATCTTCCCACCAATGATACTTCCAGCTTCGTAGGGCTTTATATGAACAGTGAGTTCAAGCGCTCGGAAGATGGCGAAGATAACAGCGTCGATGCCCTTTAAGGTCCGTGGGTAGCGTTCGTAGAAATATGTGCCCTCGAACTTTTCGGGATACTGGTACACGCAATGAAAGCCGAGGATTCCACCATTTTTCATAAACGTGGGTGAGGCGAGCATGTCTTTGATGCAGCGATACATAGGGTAAAATTTCGAATCTGGCATTTGCAGTTGGGGCTGTACAAGGCCTCCAATGCATTCGGAGACGTAGAGTTGGTAGGTTAGCGTGATGCGGTGTCCAGCGGTGACGGGTAGAACTTCATGTTCGCAATCGCTGTAGAACGCAACCCAGTTGATATCGCTCCGACAAAACGACCCGTCGTCGAGATAGGCTCGCTCCTTACCTTTATAAGCAACCCGCAACTGGCCGCCTGGCAACAAATCAGCGACTTTCGAACCCTTCATCGCCAAAAATGCTACCTTGAAAGTCAGTCGGTAATGCAACTACGAGCGACCCAAAATGAGTCCGTCCGCGAGGCGTGTCGACGTGTGGCTTGAACATGCCCGAAGGCGCCGAATACACATTCAGTTTGTAGAGCTCTGCAACCACGCCCCATCGCTCCACAGCCGGCTGCTTCCCGGCTCTCGCAAGGCCAGGGAGAAGCTCTTGGGCAACGGCATCCACAATACCGAAGTCGTAAGGGTTGAAATTTGTCGAAAAGGAGGCTGCATCTAAAACGCCGGCTTTGCGAATCTTCTCGTCGAAGATGTTTTCGCCATCGCATCCAAAGGTGGCAGGACTGCAATCTTGGACCAGCTCATCCAAACTATTTTCCCAATTTCTGCTAGTAGTCCAGGAGCAGTCGATAGTTGTATGCTTGGACACGCTGCCTTTGCACCAAAAAACAATAGGCCGGAAACACATGACTGGCTTCTTTGTAATTGTAAAGTCACTATAGTGAGTTCCAAGTCGGACCTCGAGGGACCCGCCACAAGAAAAGCTATTGGTCAACTGGTAATGCGTCATTGCCTTATCGAGCTGCGCGAGGAGTCGCTCCACCGAGGTTTGTGGATGCTGCTGGCTGACCATCTTCACGCGATTGGCAATAGCATCTTCGAGGCAGAAAGAGTTGACGAGACTCCGAAGATGTCTGTCAAGCCTGTTGAAGTTGTTTGCTTCATGCTGCAATTCGAATCGGAAACCAGCGAGTATCAGGGATTGCGCCAAGAGTTGTTTTGTGAGCGGTCACGTGACGCCAAGACCGCTCTGGGCACCGCGTACTACTTAGCAGGAAGAGGCCCTCTTAAAATAATGCTAGGGGAGCCATCAAAGTGCGCTTAGATTAAGCCTAACCGTGATATTACTTAGAGAGTACAAGGATATACAGCTTAGTCGTTTATGATCTAATAAAATCTTACTATCTACAACGTATTTTACTAAAAATATGGTTATAGTATGGTCAAAATATGCTTCTTTTATCGTATTAGTATGGTGGTCATTTGACGGAATGACTGTCATTTCTACTAACGGCACTTAGTGCAAATCTTTAGCTTCCTCTTCTCCTGGTAAGTAATGGCACTTAGCGCAAATCTATAGCTACCCATTCTCTTGGTAAGTAGTAGCGCATGGCGACCGAGGATAGGCAGATTCCCCATGGACATGAAGACACAGACCACGCCGTTGCAACGCTACCTGCTGTGGCTGCTGCTGCATTCTGTGAGAATATCTGTTGAAGTACCGCCTTGCAGGAGGATACTGTTCACCTGTTGTGGTCCTGTCCTTGCCTGTCTAAATCTATCTAGATCTGGCAGTGCTGCCCTTTTTAAGTACAAGGGTGAGCTTATTGATCAGGGGCAATAAGCGTGGAGCTAGTCCTTGTCGATCTAGATCGACAAGCCCATCAACATGGCGCTAGGCCGCTTTGGGAAGTTGGCTGTACATGTACAGCCAATTTCCCCGGCGCTAGCCACAGGCTAGTAGTGCACCTGCGCCTGCCACTCGTATGCTCAACCCACGGCCGTATTAGCCATCAAGCTCGTCGATAGTAGCTAACTAATAAAGGGAAGTTAAAAATGTCTGTAACATTACCGTCAACGCAAAGTAAGGCGGACCAAAAATGTTAGGAGAGACTCTTGACGTGTAGATAAAGACTGGCCGACAGAGATTCTTCAGCTGGCCAGCGTTCTACTCTTGTATCTACCAAACGGCTGCCATCGTCTACTCGCTTGACCTGTTACTCGCATGTTATTTGCATGCGTTCTATATGTCACGGAGTTGACATGGAGGCCTCCTGGGGCCTAGATGGAGTCGTGGTCCGACTCTCTCTAGGGCATCTGGATAAGGATTAATATACTATTCCAACTGCATTCAAGTAACTTTGGTTACTTGGGCGTAACTCTTTTGTGAAGTTGGATCACTATCTCACTATATACTTGTTAGATAGTATCTCTTGATGAACGGAAGACTCTCTACTGTCCGTCTGTTTCCAGATTGCCCTCTGACAAAAAGGTTAAGGAGAAAAGCAAGAAAGAAAACCAAGGAGCAATTAAATAAGAAAAATATCGACGACAACTAGAGACCCTTTTTAAGAAAATCTATCCCTTTTGTCACTGAATGCGACCACTTCCTTGTTGAGAATAACGTTCCCGCGATTTAGCGTCATGATTCTGCTGCAGCCTTGGCAAGAGGAACACCAAAAGTTGAAGTAACATAGGAATATATCAATACAAGCTGTTTTGGTGTACAAATGATGATGTTTAAAGAGAAAATAGTAGAAAAGTTGTAAATCCTTACTGGCGTTTGACATTGAAACCCGTTAATAAAGTGATGTTCCTTTTAATCTTAATACGAATAACTAGCTGTATTTCGTCTCATGAATTGTGTGAACCTTTTTTGGCCTATTATGAGGGTCCCCGCATGGACAATCACGTATCTTGGCTGCGAATTTGCGTATCCGTTGATGCGTACTCCGTAGGAGCGATCCATAAGCGTTCTTGTTTCAAAACCCAATTGGGAAACTGTCCCCTGGTTTGAAGACAGCTTTTATTGGCTGGAATGGCATTTCTGCGGCGTGATGCCTCGATCAGGCTGCGGGACAGAGTTCGGGGCGCCACGTCAAAAAGGCGGGCTGTAGGGCAAATCTGGGCCGTAGGGGTTGAAAGCGTGCGATTCACGTTTTTGTCAATGGTCGACGGCACTGTCCATGAGTTGATGAATCAAATGATGGAGAAAGCAAAGTACTAAGTTACCTACGAGGCTGCCGGGTCCTTTCACTTGGGCTTGCAGGCTTAGCGCAGGCGTTGCTTTAACGTAAGTGGACCAATAAAGCAAAAGAGCCACCTGAGCAAAATATCGAACACAACACTGTGCTATCACCGCTGAAGTTGCGCATTAGTATCTGCCTCACTCAAGGCAGAGATGGTTCTATCAGCTTTTACTATTTTGAAATAGGCAAAACCTATCGCTTTGATGGTTTCCCTACGTTAATTAGGGTGCGGTCTACCAGTGCAGACCACTTCAGGTATCAGATCTTGAGAAGACCGTCTTCTCCAAGTTGCAATACTACGCATACAGCAAACTTGAAAAGATGAAGATCACAATCCCTTCTTGTTTCTATTTGTTCTTTCTTTTATGGACAACAAGCATCAAAGCGTGGCTGCCTACCCTGGAGCAACGGCAACGAGCTGACTGCGGGACTGACCCTCGTTGGCAACCAACGGTCGCTGCCTGGGTAGAGGCAGATACTGACGCGCAGCTTCAGCGGTGGTGGGACAACGTTACGTCCGATGGGCCTCAGCCTTTCGATAATGCCCTTGGTCGCCAATATGGAGCGCATGTGAACGATTTCAAATGTGGAATTTATCTCTACTCAACCTGTGCTGCCTAAGGGTATTCAGGTTCGTTATGTAGTCTCTCCTTCTGGTATCGATTCTACAAGCACAGCTATCAGCGATGAATTCCTAACAATCTCCTAATTCACACAGATTTCGAGTCTAGTAGGGATCCTGCGTCGGCCTATCTTTCCCTGTCATCTGTCATACACCCGAACACGCTGTTCAACTCTGCCTATGTTAGTGCCCTCTCGACATTATACAATCCAGCTTAGCTTATAACTCAGCGTTTACTAACTCTATCTTCAATAAAGGACGGGATAACAAGAGGCCAACTAGGATATCTAGGCGTCATTGACGAAATGGCAACGCTATTCTTCCCCTGGAAAGACCCAGCATACCACGGCGATGATGTAGCATTTTGGATTGCAGCAACTCTAACAACCATTTTCGCTGCCTTCGCCGCGCCCGTAGCGTCCGCTGTCGCTGTGAGTTTTGTCGGTGCTGGTGCCTTTATGGCAGCTGGGAGTAACCAACTGGCTCTCGCTCTTACTCCGCCACAAAAGCCTTACACTCACCTTCCGGCAAAGCACAGACACTTATCAATTTCAGTCTATTCCCGAGGATACCAAGGTCAACGCAACTGATAATGCTGAATTCGTGCCTCAGGATATGATAGGTCCCAAAGAGAAGCTCGGACTATCCGAGGTCTGGTTGACCGTTTTTGGAGTGCTTATGAAAAAGCCGCAGACAGGGGGCCCAGATGAAAGCCATGTTATGGAGAAGGCGCATGTGGTTTGTCGGGCTCCGAGGACCCTGCCTCCGAAGCAAGAGTGAAGAGGATAAATTCAGGTGTCTTCTTTTAGTCGACAAAAAGAAGACAACAAACCAGAATGGGGCTAAGGGCATAGAGCTTGTCATACAGTACCACGTCAAAAGTATTGGATCGACGCGCACTTTCTTTCCAACACGCGTTTTTTACTACCCTTTTCAACCAACCACCATGAATCAACGCAGGGCTTTGGCGCCTCTAGAAATCAACAGGAGCTATGGCAAGGAGCTATCTCCATTTCAACGCGGTCAGATTTCAGCTTACAAGGCTGTGGGGCTGTCAAATGCAGAAATTGGCGAAAAAGTTACTTGCGACAAATCCACTATTTTCAACACCCTCGTACGAAATCCACTCCGCAACGAAGGTAATAGCTTGCCGCGTTCTGGTAGACCCCCTATATTAAATCGCGTTCAAAAACGAGACGTTCTATACATTATTCGAGCCAATCCAAGAATTACCTATACAGCTCTTTGACTTGCCCTTGGGGTACCTGTTTTAAAAAGCACCCTTTGTCAAATACTCAAAGACAAGGGCATTACTAATTAGCTTGCTAAAAAAAGATCTCTTCTAACTCCTGAAGTAGTCGCTAAACGCCTTGCTTAGTGTTTAGAACAAAAAGATTAGACGTGAGATGACTAGCGCAAGATTATATTTAGTAATAAATATTCTCTTGAAAGAGGCTCTAGGGCCCAGCGAGTTTGGAACTTTCGTACGCCATAACAAAAGTGGGATAAGGATATGATTTAGCCATTTAAGAAAGGTAAGGATATCAGCGTCATAATATAGGGTGCAATTTATAGAAATAGGCGTTCAGATATCATTCTTTTAGAGCGTGATCCTGATTCAGAGAAGTCAGGATATATTACCAACTCTTATCTCACTGTTCTCCGTGAGCAAATCCCTCAAATGTATAAATCTGGTCAGATTTTCATGTAAGATAACGCCTGAATCCATACTGCAAAAAAGGTCAAGGCCTAGTTTGAGAAGGAGGGTATATCTCTGCTTAAATGGCCCCCCTATAGTCCGGATCTGAACCTAATTGAGCATCTCTAGGCGCAACTCAAGCAATAGATCAATAACAACTACCCTAACTTAATCAAAATAGGCAAATCCAAGGCTGAGTATCAACGTCTGTTTACAGCTATTCATGAGGGTTGGGACGCCGTTGGGCAAGAAGCTATTGATGCTTTGATCAAGAGCATGAATACCTGTAAATGCAGTGATCAGGGCCAAGGGATGGTACACCCGCTTCTGATATCTAGTCGCCTATTTAGGAAATTAGTACCATTCGAAAAAGCAGATTTTAACGTACCATTTAATTGATTCTTATAGGATTCCAATAAATACCGGGCGTACAGTAGTAATTTGTATGGGAAGAGTGGAAAATTGGCTATTGTACATAGTTGCGCTAAAGGTCTACTATGACTACAGGCCTAATTTTTGCACCCCCCCTGGTCGAAAACGCTAGTATCCGTACAAAACCTACTATGCAAAATTAAGTATAGATGTGCACAAAATCGCTTAATTAGGACTAGTCTCTAAAATCGAGTTTGTTTTCCATTGGCATCCAAAACTGCTTGACATCTCTCCTGCATTGACTCAAGCAACTCCTTGAGATATTCAGGGGGCACAGCATTCCATGCAGCATTAACAGCTGCTCGTAACTCATCGTACTTGTGTAGAGTATCTCCATAGCGCTCTTGTATCCAATCTTTCATCTAATTCCATACCATCTCAATTGGATTTAAATCAGGCGAATATGCAGGCTATTAGACACAAGATATGCCACGTTGACAAAGATCTCAAATAGTACCCTTAGCAGCATGAGCAGGTGTAGCATCTTGTATAAATATTAATCCTTTGCTGCTATTTACTTGTATCCAGTTATTGATAAGAGGTACGATGTGCTCTCGATATGTTGTTTCTTTGATAGTACCCCATTCTTTCTCCCAAAAGATACCAGGACCTTTTTTATCGCCATTGAAACAACCCCAAAACATCCAACCTTTACGTCGTTGATGACGTTCAACAATACACGTAGGATCCCACTCTTTTACTCTTTACTAGGTTAATGAATAACGTACGTTTTAGTATATTAATCTCTATTAACTTATGTTTTATTACTCTATAGTATCTTTTTCTATTATTTATATATCTAATTAATATATTCAGAAGCCTATTTGTTTCTTTGATAGTACCCTATTCTTTCTCTTAAAAGATACTAGGACCTTTTTTATTACTATTAAAACAACCCTAAAACATCTAACCTTTACGTTATTAATAATGTTCAACAATATATATAGGAGATTTTACTCTTTACTAGGTTAATGAATAACGTACGTTTTAGTATATTAATCTCTATTAACTTATGTTTTATTACTCTATAGTATCTTTTTCTATTATTTATATATCTAATTAATATATTCAGAAGCCTATTAAAAACGTGCTTTTTAATTCTTTTTAAAAATAAGAGGTTTGTAATAAATAACTTAATACAAAAAGCCTGCTTTTTATAGAGTATTTTAAATAGTATACTATTTAATATTGATCTTTATAGCAAGAAGGATCTAGATCTATAGTGTACATTAATTAGCTGCAGAAGAATAAATTTATGTAATAATTTGCTTAAGTTCTTTTTTAGTAATAATTAAATGTCGCTTAGTATGCTTTTTAAGTATTAATCGATTACGAATAGCATATTTGATTTGGTATAGAGTGAGATTTGGTAACTACTGACGAATTTCGTTGTACGTATAGCCTGCGTCGTGTAGAGTTTAAATTTATAAATATTGATCTCGAGTAGAATGAGAGGAATGAGAGAGGAATAAGGAGGAGTAGAGGGTCTATCAGACTCATTAGTATCCATATCAAATTAATAGAATTTATAGAATTCGTAGAATTTGCAGAATGACAAAATTCGTGCAAAATAGCGACAGGGATGCTGACAGGGATGCGCATGTAAAAAACGCGTTTGTAAGATATTTTGACCAGGGGGGGGGTGCAAAAATTAGGCCTGTAGCCGTAGTACATACTAAGCGCTGTCACCCGAGCATGTGGCTGGTCACGTGCATTTTCTGCGCTATGGCAGAGGAAATGCTCCATCCATCACAATAGCTAACTAGAATCGCACAATTATAATGAGTAAGGAGGACTAAGTTTGCTGGATACCCTTGGTGTATCAATACGTAGTAGTCCTAAATCTGCCGGGAAAAAAAGTAATGTTCTGAATTTGCCAAGAATTCTACAGAATTGTGGGTTTTACTGTAGTTAATATATTAATCGCGAACAGGACATTATATATATCGCTGTGAGTCAACTTCTAACTAATGCAGGCTGTACACGACCGCTAATATCCTTAGCTGCGACGACATCCTCTGGTCAATTGAGGCATGGTATAATCGTCGACGATACAGATGGAGCACCCATCCTGCGGAGAAATCCCAGCTGCTACTTGTCACCGATAATGTGGCCTATCTGTACCACTGGCAGTCGTTGACCAGGTTGACACCAGAATAGAGAATTCATATGCTTGGCTCAGTACTCCCAGAACTCGCCGTACGATCCATCGTTCCATGCTTCGATGGTGAAGTCGTAGCCGCCACCTTCGCCGAGTCGATAGCGGCGCGATCAAAGTCAAGACTCTTGCTCTGGAATACTTCAGACTTCACTCCACAAGCCGAGTCTGCCACTCCGATACCCCAGTACCAGCCACTGGCAGACCAAGTCGAGTGCCTTGTCGGCGCCTATGGACATGGACTTGTCTTCCTGCACCAGGACGGCTGGATCTGCTCTGCCGACTCTCTGAATTTCGATGTCGAGTATTATGACCGCCACTTCTTCGTTCCCACAGACTGGCTAAGTACAACGGGCAATTTGATGCTTGGGATCTTCCGGAATGGGAATATTGTTTTTGTGCAGCGCGACGAGCTTGTTGTAATTAGACGAGGTTTGGAACATTTCGAGCAAGGTCAGTCACGAGGTAATGGAAAGAGACCCTCGTTGACAAGAACGATGGTGTCGGATTCCGCGGTAGATGCGGTGTCCTCGAAGACTCGGTAGATAAGGAATCTTTTTGGGTAATGGTGAGTCAACAGCGAGGCATGGTGAGCAGCTCACGTGCGGTCGGTGCTGGCAACATACATTAATTGAACTGTCCTTCGCATCGGACATCCTGCCGTGTGCGCAGCAGATGAAGGCTCAGTTATGCTTACCACTGATTCGCTTGAGCAGAGATTGCCATCTGAGGTAGAATCTATACTGCTGTTAGGGGGTCCTCATCATGCTCCGGTGTCCTTCCGCCGAGGGAAAGTTTGACACAATTAGCCACCTCTCTCATCGTGGAAGTAACCCGTATCTGTTTTGTGGATTCCGTCTCTGTAGGCATTGCACCAGATGTCATCACCTTTGACCCGACTCCCAAGTACATCTGGGTCCATCATATCGTCAGCGGTGCAGGCGAAAAGATGGTTCAGCAATGCCTCGACAGCAACGTTGAAGTAGCCACGAAAGTCCTCCCGTTGACAATCCTTCTCTTCGTGTCCAACTTCCAGCGACGCACGAGGCTGCTTTGCACTCCCGGTGACGGCCAAGACAAATGGGATTTTCTTGCGCTGTCTGCGAGACAACTGGGATGGCATTGGAGAGTTCAAGATCGCGTCCATACTTGCTTGACTGATACAGAGGCATACATTATGGACTATGCCATATGGCAAGCCCATAGCTTGATATCGGCTGTGAAGAGTAGGAGAGGCAGATGTTAGTGTTTGGAGCAATGATACCGCAGGCTTAATAAATACCGAGGGACAAATGTAAAGTTTGGCTTACTTACCTTGCGATCACAGCTGGGAGCGCACCTTCGAGTTCTGGCCCCTCGACCCAGAGGAATCGTAACTTCCGCTTCGCTTCCCGCACACCGGGCAGATCTAAATCGTCTTGAAACTGGTCGTCGATCATCTGGTCCCACCGATGCCTCATCGCGCGCCAGCCTCCCTCGTCCATGTAAGGCGTCGTCCGGAACACCACGAAACCCCACTGCGGCCACTCACGCCCGTTCCGTTCCGTTGCGAGATTCATTGTCTCCACGTAAGGTGGGGGATTACGAATCTCAGGGACGACAGTGGCTGCTTCCTTCGTCTTCTCGCGCCGCTTCCAGCGCATATAGGATTCCGCTTGAAAATCTTCCAGTCCTGCTTCGCCCAAATCAGCGTGCAGACCTTCACGGAAGGTGTCACGTTGCTCTTGGGTCATGGTCCCGCTCTCTTCGTCGGTGGCGTTGAGCATACGTTCGCGATCCCAGCCAGGAGGATAGTACCATGGCGTCTCGTTTGCCATGATGATGGTTGACCCGGGATGCGTTTTGGATGCGTGTCTCACACCCTAGATAGATGTAGGATGATGGAGTGTTGGCTGGTCGCTGGGCCACATCACATAGTAATCTCTGTTAGGAACAAAGGTTTCTGATTTCAATTGTCGTTCAGGTCTCCAGCTTCCAACACCAGGCATATCAGGACCCAAGGGATCGATACATTGGTGGTGCCAGTTCAACGGAAATGATATGTTCGTTTAGTCCTTTCGGCAGGACAATCTGTAGCTGTACTTGCGTTGCCCTGGCAATGCCGTACCTGGTATACGAAGACATGATATTTAAAATATGCCTCCCGCATTGGACATGTTGGAAACCGTGGGAGTAGCTCTGATACCAAAGATCACGCGATCTCCATACATCTTATTCTTTTTTTCCTCCATTCTTGCCCCTTTTTGAACGTAGACAACACTGCAGAAATCTCTCCACAAGTAACTTTTCACGGGCTGGACGCCTCAAATATCGTATAGGTCACGAGGGGAAAAGTCGCAGGTTCAGTCATCAACACATTGTGATGTCACGAACGTAATGAGTCTTTAAAGTGGCCAGTTTTGGGGTTACATAGTGAATCGAATTAGTTATACACCAAAAAGTCGTCAGAATTCTGGTACTTGAAAAGTGGTGGAACAGGTGAGGCCTGACACTTAGGTCTAGCTTAATTTATGCCATCTATTCCACTTCATTTAGCCTGCAGAGGTGATTGTACCAATACTATAGATTGCTGTGAATAGCCGATTGTGAAAGTGACAATTGGGGAATGACGGGTCTCGGCTGACGCTGGACGCGAAAGATTGCACAAATCCAAACTCCAACCCCTTTATGCTCGCTAATTCTGAAGTAGGCCATTAAGAGGATTCGTCATTCAGTTTGATGCTCAGCAAGTGGCATCGAGTCGCGGGGCTCGAGTTCCTCTAAACGAGAACTAGGCACCAGGTGCCATGTCAGCACTTCAACGTCGCTTTCTCGCCAGGGCTTCCAATTTTCTTCTCCGCTCCTCTTTCTCTCGTTTCAGCTTGTTCTCCAATGCCATTTCTCTGGCGTCGTCAGCCCTAGCCTCACGAAGCGCTCTGCTCTCCTCTTCCTCAACATCAAATGCACCAGCTTCCATGTCAGAAGATGCATCTGATTCATATCCGTCATCCACCATATCCTCATCACCTTCATCCTCTTCATCGGTCCCGAGATATTCATCATACCTGCTGGATGATTTACCACCCCTATGTCTTAGATCCGCCGAAGAGGACCGATGTTGGCTCGGGAGACCAGCAGTGCCCTTGTAGGAAGATATTGGTGCCGCTGGTTTCGCAGTCCCCTTGTATGTTGACTCTGGACGTTTTTTAGGATCCAAACGGGCTTTCTTGTCCACTTTGCTGTTGTGTTGCGGCTGCTTGCCCAGCTTTGCTTTCATGGCTTTTCCCTCTTCTTCTTGTTTCTTTCTCTCAGACTTTGACAATCGGACCCTAGTCGTTGCTTGATGCTTGATCAAACCAACTTCACTCTTCGCCTTTTGTTCCTGGGCCGCTTTTGCTTCTGCCATGAGCGCAGCAAATGAGCCTGGTGGTGGGGCTTTGGTGGTCGCATTTGAGGAAGCGGGGCTACCGACTCTGGCAGGCGAATTCTTGGAGGCGTCTTGAGAAGAGGCGCTGACAGGCGCACTCCTGTCATGCAACCTAGAGTGGGGGCCTTGCTTCGGGGACGGTCGTGTTGGCCTTTCGGAAACAGCTTTGAAAGCTTCACCGACCTTTCTCTCCGTTCCATTTCCTGGCAAAGACAATCTGTTGGCTGAATCTCTAGAGACTGCAAATTTTGTCTTCGCTGTAGTGGAGTTAGACAAAGGATGTGGTGGCTTTAGAGGAGCAGAAGAAGTCTGTGGCATCTGAGGGGCAGCTACGCGCTGACCTGTCCCGATGGAGTCCAGGACATCAAGAAAGCTCATTTTGTCTAGATGGAAGGTCTTGAGTCTTATCGTAGGGTTGCTGAAGTGTCACCGTCGATGGTTTGTGAAAGCAGTTAATGTCATGATATCGTCTAAGAACAGAGGTTAAATGCCTGCCCAGACATCAAGAATTGGTCAAGGATTTCGCTAATCACATGGAAGTGCCGGTAGAATGTGGATTGCCAAGGTAGTAAGGACCGTGCAGGCAGAAATAGCGGACAAGTATTGAAAGTGAACGTGAAAGTGAGGTGATTGTTGTGTTTTAATCACTGATTGCGGCCCTGCAGCCCTGCGGGCCTATGGTGGCGGTTCCCTTGTTTGACGTGCTATGGGCCGCGGATGGTGCCCAGTGCCAAGCACCGAATTTGCCAAGATCTCGAATTCCGCACTGTGAGTGCAGCCCACAATTGAATCCAAAAAGTTGTTCAAATTCTTGAAAGGCTCATTAAAATACACCACGAACTTGACGTTTCAGTCTCCGCCCAATTTCGCGGTTAAATCGATTGTCTCTCTCGTTCATCAATTTCGACTTCTTATGTTCGTCGCGCCCACACACACACATTCGCTTTGTTGTCCTTGAATCTGACACGATCTAGACACGAATTTAAAATGAAGCATCTTGCAGCTTACCTCCTCCTCGGCCTTGCTGGCAACACATCTCCATCGGCTTCCGATATCAAGGGCGTCCTCGAATCTGTTGGTATTGATGCGGAGGATGACCGACTGGAGAAGCTTCTCTCGGAGTTGAAGGACAAGGACATTTCAACAGTACGCCGGGAGCAATCTTACGAAATGACAGGATATACTACTAATCAGTCTGTCACTATAGTTGATTCAAGAGGGTTCGTCAAAGTTGGCATCTGTTCCGAGTGGTGGTGCTGGCGGTGGTGCAGGTGCTGGAGGTGCAGCCCCTGCCGCCGGTGGTGCCGCAGCCGCTGAAGAAGAGAAACCTGCTGAGAAGGAAGAAGAGAAAGAAGAGTCTGACGAAGATATGGGTTTTGGTCTTTTCGACTAGAAGCTTTCTATGAGTGAATCTCGTGAAGGACCAAGAATTCCAACCGCAACAGCTTCGCAATGAGGGGCTACCACTCGCACAAAGTCTTAGCTGTGATCAATGGGAACTCTCCTCTGATACCAGAGTGTTTCTCTTGATAGTTACTTCATCATGGAGACTACCAATTTCAGACCTCGTCAAGCTAGATATTTCCATCAACCAGGTGTGATTGTCATTGCGCCTATGATTAACATTGGGAAGTGAGGCGTTACAGATATCCTTGAAAAGAATCTCTCCATCTCCATACCATTTGCCCCCGAGTAACATATAATCACTACTGATGTTCTGCAAACACCTGTAAGCTTTCACAAGGTTGGCTCCCTGAGCAGTGCTTATGCATGGTCAAGCCCTAGCCCTAATTTGGTTTCAAGCTGCCAAGCCCCGCACTCGTCCCCAATCTGCAGTCTTAGCAACATCACTTTAAACACCATTGCCAACCGCACCTTCATCGTCATCCATCTCTTATCTGAGGGCGATTCATAAGCGAGAAGCCATTGATTAAGCATCGCAATCATGGCTGACGCCAACTACGTAAGAGACATCCATAAAGGCGAAGATGGGGGGCTGGATTGACTGACCAACTACTCTCGACAGAACGCCGAAGAAGCTGCCGAGCTCAAGAAGAAGAGAACCTTCCGAAAGTTTTCCTACCGAGGAATCGACCTCGACCAGTACGTACTCGTCGCCTCATATATCCTCCCCCGCGTCTGGGTGACCAGCACTACCACCCCCAATCCCCCTTCTCTTAACCCTACCACTTCCCCGTTCCAGCACACTCTGACCAACCCCCCCTCCTCCTCCTCAGACTCCTCGACCTAACCTCGGAACAACTCCGCGACGTGGTCCACGCCCGTGCGCGCCGACGGTTCAACCGCGGTCTGAAGCGCAAACCCATGGGCCTGATCAAGAAGCTCCGCAAAGCCAAGCAAGCCGCCAAGCCGAACGAGAAGCCCGACCTGGTCAAGACGCACCTGCGGAACATGATCGTCGTGCCGGAGATGATCGGGTCGGTGATCGGCATCTACAGTGGCAAGGACTTCAATCAGGTCGAGATCAAGCCGGAGATGGTGGGCTTTTATCTCGGCGAGTTCAGTATCAGTTACAAGCCGGTGAAGCATGGGAGGCCGGGCATTGGTGCGACGCATTCGTCGAGGTTTATTCCGCTGAAGTAGAGGATCTGGGAAGGGCCGGGGTTGGTGGGGTTGGCAAGTCGTGTTTACACAGAGGAGGGGATGGTGTCATAGGCCTGAATTAATGCAACCAAAGCTCTATGAGGTTGTTGGCAGATAGCTCAATTCATCACCCACTCTCTACAAGATGAACTTGCAAGCCTTGATCCATGGCCAGAGAGCAGTTTTTCTGCATGCTACGTGAGCAATTTGTGGGGTAGGGAACTACGGATTTCTCGCTATCTTCCCAAAAAATACGTTAAAATCAAAAAGGCAAGTCGTGTTCTGATCCCTATGGGAGCTCAGCGAACATCGTCTGAGAGCCAGTATATGGATCTAGCTACGCTTATGCATCCCCGCTGATGTTCGAGTTTATGCTGAAACAGATCTTTCCACGAGATCAAGGCGGTACAATGCGCCATTCGCCTCTCATGCGGACCATACTCAACAGGCAGACTGCCTATTTGGCCAGAATGAAAACCCTCAAACTGTCGGCTTGCCTGCAGAATTGTGCGCAGCTAGCCTCGCCTCGTTCATGCTGCGGCACCAGATTCACCCCACACCAACTCCTTCTCCAGGATCTCAGTAGTACAGGCCTTCAGTTTCTCAGCTTCCTTGAGGAAATCATCCCTTTTGGCAATAGGGTATCGCTGCTTTTCATAACCACCATCCTGGATAAAATGATGGCGAACCACTTGGGCGAATGTACCATCGTCGTCATCCCCAACTCTCTTCATGAGGGCCCAATGCAGGTAGTGAATGAGTTTTATGTGCATGATGCTGTTACTGGTAATAGTGTATTTCTGGATAGGAAGATCTGTTGGGGAGAATGAGGCAAAGTATATGCGCTTTAACAGGACGATAACGAGCCAGAGATGGACGAGGCGGATGGGGTGGTGTTTTTCTGTCATGAGCTTGGGGTCGATGGACCGGTATTGAATCCAAGCGTGTACGAACGCGAGGTGAATCTGGCCTGCAGCTATGAGAGACACCACGAGCTGTTGTCGAAGGGAAGCGAGAGGTTGTCGATGGAGCGGCCATGCGCCTGTCTTTCGGAGGATATGAATCCCATATTGGCACTTCTGAATAGGCCCAGTGATACTCGTGTCTTTCTGGGCTGCAGCTAGGAGTTCAAATGCGCGTTGTTCAACGAGCAAGTGCTCACTGGACTCTGGCAGTTGGGGAACTCCTTCTTCCTTGGTGACATAGTCCGAGCACTTGCTGCATGCACAGTCGAAGAAGTACTTGTCCTGCAGCTCCTTTTGCCGCACATGACGCGGATTGGTTGCGTCAATATAGGATACAACAATCTGTTCATCGCGAGCAATGGGACGTAATGCGAGAACACTGAGACAATGAGACGAGGTATCGAAGCGAACAAATGCGTTGTAATTGCAACTGTGATTGACAAGCGCAGCGAGTGGATGAAGCGCAAGCCCCAAAGGATCATAGAATGGGCTGACCATTGTGAAACAATTCACTAAGAGCTAGCAAAGGTTAGTAAAATGCATATTGCCATGGCTAAATGGCCACACCTTTCCAAAAACCTCTCGTAGGGTTTCTTCACTGAGATCGGTTCCAGCATATTCTTTCGTTCCTCGAGCCATCAGACCTATGTCCTCCCATTGCCGTCCATTTCTGCTTTCCCATTGCTGGAGATGCGATTCGAGGTTCATGAAGGCATCCCATTCGCCATGCGGAAGCCTATTTGCTTTCCGAAGGAGCAAGAGCTGGAGGATGGCACGAACGTTGTTTGGTAGGATGTTCGGATGCAACCGAGCAAAGAGACTGCATTCATGCTTGTGCACTGATTTCCAAGACAACGTTTGGCACTCCTGAAGAAAGGCGCCATCAGCAAACTATCACAAAGAACTTGTTATCTCCCTCTGATGTCTTGGGCGTGGTTCCTTAGAGCTAGGAGACACTGCAGCTGAATCTACTATGAATCGTATACTGACCTTTGAGCAGTACCTAACCACATGACAGCCGGTACAGACTTGTAGTTTCTTGTCTTCCTCCCAGGCAATTCTTTCGGGGTTTCGATACGCCTCACTCCCGTATCCTAGGCACTCGTAGCAAGTATCTTTGAGCCGGGGAATATCGAGCGAGATGACAAGGGGTCTTTCGATGGAGATGATAGCTTCACGTGCTGCTATGTTTGTGCTGGCGTAGAGTCCCCATCCAGTTTCATTGCAGCGCTTCTTGTGTGTCATGTCCACTGAGATATGTTGCTCTAAAGTTCGGTGTGCCATTTTGAATATCAGCAGATACCAATAATCTAATGCTGGATGATGTTGATCAAAGAGAGTGTAGTTTAGAGGCGGCACATTGGCATGAAGCTACCAGATTGCAGCCGATCTCATGGATGAAAAGTTAGCGGAGAATCAGATTCTTCAGGCTGAGCCGACGTGTGATCGGGCCTTGGGGGGATCTGGAGTATGAGGTTGTGTAGTAGCCTCGGGAAACTGTCGTGAAGCAGAGCGAATTAATCTTGTAGACTCTTTTCTGTCAGCCTGGAGCGAGAGATGGCCATGCCTGAAATATGTAGAATCAGTTCATGTAGACGAGGAAGAGCCCTCTGGTCACCACTAGATTTATGTTCATCTTCGGAGTAGCGATTTCCTCATGACTTTGTTTTTCGTTTCCATATAGCAAGCAGAACAGGTCAGTGCACTTGACAAACATTCTATTCAGTGGCCCGTGAATACATGGATGATGGACACTTCTTCGTATCCAATTCTCAGTGGTTGTATATCCCCGGCCAAAGCAATACTACTACTAGTACTACTAGTATTCACATGCTGGAAGTGGCGCAGAGTATAGTTGGTAGCTTCAACATTTGACGAGAACTTATTGGGTACCTCTAGAGGAGTGCGTTCCTATGAGCTCCTCCTCGCACTGCCTGCATGGTCGAGCTGTTGCTTCCTATCAGACACAAGCTACTAGTAACTAGTACTACGGCTACAGGCCTAATTTTTGCACCCCCCCTGGTCGAAAACGCTAGTATCCGTACAAAACCTACTATGCAAAATTAAGTATAGATGTGCACAAAATCGCTTAATTAGGACTAGTCTCTAAAATCGAGTTTGTTTTCCATTGGCATCCAAAACTGCTTGACATCTCTCCTGCATTGACTCAAGCAACTCCTTGAGATATTCAGAGGGCACAGCATTCTATGCAGCATTAACAGCTGCTTGTAACTCATCGTACTTGTGTAGAGTATCTCCATAGCGCTCTTGTATCCAATCTTTCATCTAATTCCATACTATCTCAATTGGATTTAAATCAGGCGAATATGCAGGCCATTGGACACAAGATATGCCACGTTGACGAAGATCTCGAATAGTACCCTTAGCAGCATGAGCAGGTGCAGCATCTTGCATAAATATCAATCCTTCGCTGCTGTTTATTTGTATCCAGTTATCAATGAGAGGTACGATGTGCTCTTGATATGTTGTTTCTTTGATAGTACCTTATTCTTTCTCCTAAAAGATACCAGGACCTTTTTTTATCACTATTGAAATAACCCTAAAACATCTAACCTTTACATTATTAATAATGTTCAACAATATATATAGGATCTTACTCTTTATTAGGTTAACAAGTAATGTACATTTTAGTATATTAATCTCTATTAACCTATATTTTATTACTTTATAGTATCTTTTTTTATTGTTTGTATATCTAATTAATATGTTTAGAAGCCTATTAAAAATACGCTTTTTAATTCTTTTTAAAAATAAGAAGTTTGTAATAAGCAACTTAATATGAAAAGTCTACTTTTTGTAGAGCATTTTGAATAGTATATTATCTAATATTAATCTTTATAATAAGAAAGATCTAGATCTATAGTATATATTGATTAGCTACAAAAGAACAAACCTACATAATAATTTGCTTAAGTTCTTCTTTAATAATAATTGAATATCACCTAGTATGCTTTTTAGGTATTAATCAATTGTGAATAGCATATTTGATTTGGTATAGAGTGAGATTTGGTAACTGCTGACAAATTTCGTTGTACATATAGCCTGCGTTATGTAGAGTTTGAATTTGTAAATATTGATCTCGAGTAGAATAAGAGGAATGAGAGGAATAAGGAGGAGTAGAGGGTCTATCAGACTCATTAGTATCTATATCAAATTCATAGAATTCGTAGAATTCGTAGAATTTGCAGAATGACAAAATTCGTGCAAAATAGCGACAGGGATGCTGACAGGGATGCGCATGTAAAAAACGCGTTTGTAAGATATTTTGACCAGGGGGGGGGTGCAAAAATTAGGCCTGTAGCCGTAGTAGTTTAGGGGCCATCGGGCCTTCTAGTCCAGCACTTCCTCAGTCAGCAGTATTTGTAAGCTTCCAGGCGGAGTCAAAAGTGAAGACCGTTCAGACAGTGCAAGCGGTAAGGAATGGCGGCCAAGGCTTGAGCAACGGTTTTATGCAGGTGAAATGGCGTCATCCTGCCCCTTGCTCAATACGGGATCTTTTCTCTTTTCTTACGAGATGACAATCATGCCCTGGTATACTTAGTACCTGATATAAACCACCATGTCCGCTGAAGACAGAGTAGAATGACTCTACTTCCTCCATTCGCCTGTCTTCTTCTACCTTTTGCGGCAGTTTGAACTGTCCCGCCAGTCGATTCAGATCAGAACCAGACCCTTTCCGTACCTCGACTCCCCTGCAGATCTGGTCTCACCTATCTCAGGCCCTAGGCCCCCGTTCATTTGCTCTGTCCAACCGTCACGATGACTATCTCGCCATTGCCTCTGCGGCCTCATGAGCGCATTCTCACCAAAGCCAACGGATCAATCGACACTCCTCCTCGGGCACCTACGCCTGTCCACAATTTCGGAACTCTAGCAGTCCATGCTGGTGCTCACCTAGACCCCTCCACCGGCGCAGTCATTTCTCCAATCTCCCTCTCCACCACGTACGCGCAAACTGCAGTTGGAAAGCCAGTTGGTGCATACGAGTACAGCAGATCCTCCAACCCGAATCGAGACAACTTCGAAGAAGCTATCGCCGCTCTCGAACATGCTCGATATGCCCTCGCCTTTTCTTCCGGTTCTGCTACCACTGCCACCATCCTCCAGTCTCTGGCCGCAGGCTCACATGTTGTCTCCGTCTCGGATGTTTATGGAGGTACACATAGATATTTTACCAAGGTAGCAGCAGCACATGGAGTTGAGGTCACCTTTTCACCATCTCTCGAGGTGGACATCGCTCAGTTGATACGGCCAAAAGAGACCAAGCTGATCTGGATCGAAAGCCCAAGTAACCCTACCCTCAGACTTGTCGATATTCGAAATGTCGCTTCGGTGGCTCACAAGCATGGTATCATGGTCGTGGTCGATAACACATTCTTGAGTCCATATGTCCAGAATCCTCTTGATCATGGCGCAGACATTGTAGTCCACTCAGTGACTAAATACATCAATGGTCACTCCGACGTGGTCATGGGCGTTGCGGCCTTCAACTCGGATGATCTCAAGGAGCGATTGACCTTTCTCCAAAATGCTATTGGAGCTGTCCCATCAGCTTTTGACTGCTGGCTGGCACACCGAGGCTTAAAGACGTTGCATCTGCGAGCAAAAGAGGCGTCTCATAATGCGACATCTGTGGCTATGGCATTGGAGGCATCTCCTCATGTCATTTCTGTCAACTATCCAGGCATCAAATCACATCCTCATCGCCACATCGCGATCAAACAGCACCGTGATGGGATGGGTGGAGGTATGCTGTCGTTCCGAATCAAGGGCGGTCACGCAGCTGCAGAGCGATTCTGCCAAAACACCTCCATCTTCGTCCTAGCCGAGAGTTTGGGAGGAGTCGAAAGTCTTGTCGAGGTCCCCAGCAGTATGACTCATGCTGGCATCCCTCAAGCTCAAAGGGAAGCGGCAGGAGTGTTTGAAGACCTGGTGAGGATCAGCTGTGGTATCGAGGATGCAGAGGACCTGAAGAGAGACGTCCTACAGGCATTGGAGAAGGCGATTGTGGCACCTAAGATCACGAATGGTATGCCTGGCGGCCGTGTTACGAATGGCCTGCCCAACGGAGATTAGATGTTTTGAGCGTTTCTGATGGGGGCTCTTGTCTTGTGATAGCGTGGAGTTCAGGAGATCTTGATTGAAGGCGGAATGGGAATAGATGGGTCCAAGACTTAGATCTCTCTCTAGAAGGAATGTGGAGCCAAAGGTGGAGATGCCGGGATCTTGGACTGTAGGTCTTCCATAGCATCTTAGGTGTATCCAAGAAGATTGTGCCGTTTCTGGCACCAAACCAGCATTGCTCAGTTGGAATTGATTCTCCCACTCAAGCTTTGCAATGGCTCTCCATTGACTTGACCAGATACCGCCACCATGGCCTCGACATTCACATTTGCATTCTCCGGCGACGACATAGATGCCGATGCCGATGCTGAGGGTGACCCCAATTACCTCGACGATGGCATGCAAATTGACACCATCCACGAGGAGCCAGAGCTTGTGGCCCCCGAAAAGCATACGTTGACTGAGATAGTAAGCGTGCTTTCTCTTTACGTGGAGTCTCCTACATTCCATAAGAGTACCGTACTTTTTGCATCTTGTTATCACGATCATCAAAAGCAAGACTTGAGAATGAGAATGAGAATGAGAACGTGAATGTGAATGTAGTGGTTATATATTTTCTGCTTCCTCCACTAACCCCCCATCTCTCCGTCGCTTCAGCTATCGACCCTCCCCTCCAGCCTATCCTACAACACCCTCTGCATCCCTCTCAGCTTTCCACCCGCACCAGCATCAGCATCGTTGCCAGCCCCACCGCACCAACCAGCCACAACCGCCATCCTCCGCCGTGCTCTCTTCGATGTCGTGGCTCAGCTGAAAGCCGAAGCTGACATCAACCCACACGCCAAAGCCAGGCAGCAGGACGCAACCGCCAACGCCAACGCTGACGCTGACGCCAGCAACGAAGGAGACGCCGGTGGTTACAGCTATGAAGCTCTGATCTCTACCCTAGAAGGCGGAGATGATCTCCGCTCCAGGGTGTATGAGGGCGGGTTCAAGACGTGGGAGTGCGGCTTCGATCTCGCGACGTATCTTGCTGTGTGCTTGTACGTTAGTAAGGAAGGGGGGACTGAAGTCGATGGCGTGATGCCCGGTTGTGGGTTTTTAGGCAGGTGGTTCAGCGAGCGTGGGGTACGCGGTACTGCTACTGCTGCTGATGTAGATCGGTGTTGGAATGGTGGGCTGGGGAAGGATGGAGAGGAGCCGCAGGAGCAGCAGCAAGGATTTGACGTTGTTGAGTTAGGTGCTGGTAGTGCGATGCCGAGCCTGGTTCTGCTGAATCACGTACTCGGCACCAGGGCGAGAAGGCGTGGTCGAAGGCAGGAGGATAGGGAAGACTACGTCGAGGACGGGAACGGCATTGAGATTGGGGGAGGAGGCGGAATCAGATTCGTCCTCTGCGACTACAACATCGAGGTCCTACGGCTCGTGACCGGAGCTAATGTTTTGCTTCAATTTGCTCAGCGGGGAAGCGAAAGGGGGGAAGCTCTCTCCAGCGGTCACGCTGCAGGGAATAAGAACGATCTCGGTGATCAAGAGTCTGATCCTACCAACAATGGCAATGGAAACAGCAACGGCAACGTCAAAGGCGAGGGCGAGGGTGAACTCGACAACATCACCCCATCCCTCCTGCAGGACACCATCCTCCGGACCCTCATCAACGCCAGAATATCCATCGACTTCATCTCCGGAGCATGGGGTCCAGCATTCGTGGATCTCGTCTCTCCTTCTCCCAGTGATTTAATCACCACCACCACCACCACCACCACCACCGACGAGAAACCAGCAACAGCGGTTCCAGCAAAACCAAGACCAATCCTGATCCTCTCATCCGAAACCATCTACTCGCCGCTCTCCCTCCAACCATTCGTCAGCACGCTCCTCTCCCTGCTCCAACGATCCCAGCACCCGGACTCAGCAGCGCTAGTCGCGGCCAAGAAGATGTATTTCGGCGTCGGGGGCGGGGTGGATGAATTCACGTCCCTGGTCCGCCAGCAGGGCGGGCTGGTGCAGGTTGTGAAAGATATCAATGACGGCGGGGTTGGGAGGGTGATTGTGAAGGTCACGCTCCCAAGCCTTTGCACAGATGTGTAGGCGGATGATCAGTTAATATGGTGGTGTTCAAGGCTGGATTCAATGGGGTTTTGTAGGTGTGTGAGAGAGTGTCGGGTCTGAGTGGAGTAGGGACGGGAATATTGCAACCTCTGGTTCTAGGAGGGAGAGTAGCTAGGCAACCTCAGACCAACATGGTCAGTCAGTCGATTGATTGATCTAGACAAGCATGCATCTAGAGACAGAGGTAGAGCTAGGAGGAAAGTAAGTTAACTGGTTGAGTGTGAAAGCTGGTAGTCACTTCGCTCAAAGAGCAGGTCAACCCAACCACACGACCAAGAAAGACCATAGACAGGGGAAGTGGGAAGGTAGAAAACGTAGAACAAAAAGAAGGGAGTGGACGGTATGGGTAAGAGAGGCTTGTAGAGCAGCTGCAATGCGTCGGTTGATCAAGAAAACGTTAGAACATGAATCAATTCAACATCTTTTCATATCAACGTACGCTGTCTTCGCAGATCCATCTCTTGTACATCAATCAGTCCCTCGTCCGGACGGGCCCAGCCACTGGCCAACCGACCACGGAGCAAGGACAACAAATAAACACGAATCGCAGAGTGGTATCCAAAAGACAAAACAGAGAACAACGAGCGAATCCACTTCAACCAACACCACCATCAAAACCAAAACAACCCTCGAGGGAACCGACAAGACCGTTCAGCGTTCAGGCCGTACAATCCTGGCCAGACAGCACGGCCAGTGCTAACCAAATCCCATACACTCCCACAAACCCAGGGCCCCCTTATCGCTGTAAGATATTGGAACGTCCTGTTGCCCGTTCCTCACAAGAAAAGATGTCAGAATCCAAGGAAACCCCAAAATCGCCAAAAGCGATGACACAAAACACCAATTCCCCATAAACTTGCTCGATTCACCTTGGACGTCCCACGTCTCGGCACTTATCATCCATATAGGAACAAAATGCACAACACACATGCGAGCACATAGGACAATGTCGGCCAAGCATTAATGTGTGGGGTCCTTCTCTACACTGGCAGCAGTTGAAGGCGTATGGAGTTTTTTTGCCATGTGCGGGATGGGTCCGGCGCTGTTGTGATGGTCGTGACGACCCTTCAAAATCGGAAGGGAGAGTTCGCTTCTGGCCAATGTCATTTCGAGCATTGGCACCACCACCGCGGTCGTTAACATCATAATCATAATTCTCACGTGAGCGCCCATCAGCGGTATCTTCCCCAACCCTGGTCGGGCTGTCGCCAATGCCATCGGAGCCTAGCACGTCGTTGATATCCTCCTCCTGCTCCTCCTGCTCTTCCTCTCGATCTACTTCGTCGTGTTGCCCTTTAGTTTCGCTGCCCTCCACAACCACCCACTCGGAAATGTCACGGTTCTGCTTGAAATGTTTGTCGATATGATTGAACCTCTCATCTGCACCCTCCAACCCTTTCTTCTGCAATTCCACAATTCTCTTGCAGAACCCGCACCAAAATCTAGTCTGACAATTTCGGCCAATGCGTTGCTTGTGAGCGTGGTCGCGTGTTGCCTCTGGAGGGAGTTGATGCACCTTTTGCATATGGGCCATAAAGAGATTACGCCGATAGAACAACTGGGCCGGAAACGACGATGTCGATGCCTGACCATTCCTGGCTGTACCACCAGAACACAGGGCACATTTCCAGCATTCGTGTTGGAAATGTTGAGTATTCTCGTGTCTCTTCCAATCGTATTTGCTGCCGAACTTCTCATAGCATTTGCTGAATGTACAGCCGTAGGGTCGATGATGGCGTTTCAGATGCTTTTTCAAATCACACGGCCGAGGATACGTCTTTGTGCAGGGCTTTTCCGGGCAGCTATGTTGCAGACGGGTATTGGTTGAGTCGGGATGTGAAGTAAGAGTCGAGGTCACGACTGAGGAAGAGGACGATGTCGTTGTAGCTGTATTTGATTGAGGTTCAGCTTCCGCCAGTTTGCTGATGCCGGCTTGAAGAATCCGCAGAAGGACTGCACTTTCGTCCTTTTGCCCGCGGGTGTTGTTGTTAATGAAAGCCGTGAGGGCTTCAATAGAGATAGGGGATGACGAGGACCCTGTACCCCTATTGGCGGGAATGGAAGGAGAACTTAGGGTTTGATCTGCGGAAAGGAAGGCAGACTGGAAGGCAGACTGAGCCTCTGCATTCAAGTTGGGCGCAATGTGAGCCAGGTCGTCTTGTGGAATATGGAAAGATCCTGACGGTGCGGAATAACCGATGTCCGGAAGATCAGACAGAGCCGTAGTATCAGGGTTCGGTACGGTGTGCGCAGTGGGTCTTCCACGAGTCGGGCGTTGTGAACTGTCAAGCAGCAAGTCTGATGACAGCTGCGTAGGGATCATGGCCATTGACGTTTGACCTAATTGGGGGCAACTACCGAAGTGCATATCAAGGCCGAGGAACGGTACGGAGGAAGACTTTCGGGTTGGAGAAAGAGAAGCAGAAGAATTCGGCTGACTTGATAAGGATGAATGTCGTGGTCTATTCGGTGTTGTTAACTGTTGCTGGCGCAATGCATTTCGTGTTGGCCGCCAGTCTGGGGATAGATGATTGTAAGATTTCGCAAGAGGAGATGTTTCGGTCATGAGGTTAGGCCCAGAGTTTGAAAAATGCGAGCCTTGAGATGGTGTTGCGCCAGCTACTAGGGATGCTGGCTGGTGTGGCTTCTTTTCTGTATCATACCACTGATTGGACTGCCGGATCAACTCTTCTGTGCTCTCGTCCTTATGCATTCGTTGAAGGTGTTGCTTGAAATTATCCAGCCTTGGCCATTTCTTCTCCCGGTTTTTGCAGTTCGGCGCAAAGCATTTGTACATCCGACTTTGACCATGGCGTGGTTCTATCCCATGAACAGACTTCTGATGTCTTTCTAGATCGTTGATGGTTGGAAAGCCTTTGTTAGCTCGTGTGCATCCAGGCTGATCGCAGACATGCTCCCTCTTATGGCGAGCAGTATGCTTTCTACCGAGAGTGTTAGCGGCGGTAAGACTTGTTGCAAGGTGAGGCTTACTTGAGGTCAGACATTGTTTTACAGGTAAATTTGCATTCAGGCTCGGTACAAGTATGGGGTTCTCGTGGGACCTGGCTGGTTAGCTGCGGCTCCATCGGCCCTGGGAACTGGTAGTCCATGGCCGTGAAAGATTGCTCGGCGTTGTACTGAGCGAACGTGGAGTGCCCTTGAGCTAATGGTATCGAGCGTGGAATGGACGAGGGTCCGGATCGAATGCGATGCCTTTGGCCCGAGTCATCGCTGTAGGTTGAGCGGATGTCGGGTTGAGAGTAGGTGTAGTAGCCTTCGTCAGTTTCGTTTGCATGACTGCCGACGATTGACCTTTGCTGGCCTATTCTGGCATTCATCGGAGCTGTTGAGTCACGCTGCCCGTCGTCTCCTCGAGGTTGAGAAGGCAGCGGCCCATTGAGATGAATTGGGTTCCACGGTTGCTCTGGTTCTGCTGGAGTAACACGTCGCGGTGGATACGCGACGTTGTCATTGTCGTTGCCGGTCACCTGGTAGCCAGGCCAGACTTGCTGAGAGCCTTTTGGATCATTGAGGCCGAGGTCCTCTGGAAAGCTGTAGTCTGGTGGGATGTCAATTGTATAAGCCTGCTGTCCTGATGAGGCAGAGTTGCTCAGGTTCCTTGGTATAGGAGAGGTAATAGACATAGGTCGCGGTCCAGAAGATAGACCTAGGAGTTCTTGGGGTTCGTTTCGAAAGGCTGCGGAGGCAGCAGCCGATCCATCTGAGGAGTCCAGGCTGACGGAAGCCTACACCGGGTGTGTCAACCACCGTAACTATATTCTCTGACAAACTGTGGCGGAGTAGCCTACAGCACTCGAGGCTCTCTCTGCACAACCTGGGATCGGCAGCCTTATGCCCTGTACTTGAGACATTATGGCTTGTGGAAAAGAGCTATACAAAAGTCAGAAGCTGTCATAAAAATCTTTCGTAGTAGTCGCCGAAGAGTGAGGCGTGCGCACCTAACGAGGGGAATCGAGTTTGTGGTTTTCTGCGTCCATGGTAACCGCAGTCATGGACGCCTGGTTTTGCAGTCGAAGCTGCAAATTCAAGGCGAAGGTGGGCGACGTGTGTTTTAAGCACGTCTGCAGAGAGGATAGCGGTCACCAGGAAAGCGATAGCATAGAGCCTAATCTTGCTCTTGCTCAAGCTTAATGATGATGGGCGAGTGGGAAGCCGCACGACCTTTTGTCGGTACTGACAGGGCGGATTGCAACATTCGAGCGGGTGCAAAAGTACTGAGGGAAGTCAAGGTGACGCAGCGCTTGCGAGTAAGAATGGCGAATGGAGAATCATGCTTGTTACTCCGGTGCGCCAATGCAGTTAGCTAGTTAGTCAAGGTAGGGCAGCCTTCGACTGCTCAACGCCCCGTGACTTAGTCCGTCAGGCTGTAAGCAGAGCTCATGTTCCACATGTTAGCAACAATAATCTTACGAGTATGCCATTACTGGGACTTACTCGTGACACTGCACAGGCTTCCGCCCAAGACCAGCAATTCGAGCGGATATTAATCCCTGAAGACGTGAAAGTACTCGAAAGGACTGCACATGCCGCATGATACTCAAAGGCTGGCAAATCACAACATGATGATGGAACCCAGTCCTGCACACTCATTCATTCACCAATTGATCGCAGCGTGCCAGTGAGGCGCAGCAGATGTTTGCCTGCAAGGCAGCGACTATTGAAATGCAACGTCGTTCGCCTTGTGCGTAGTGATGGTGCACATTGGATCACGTGCTGTCCACGTTCAGCTATTCTCACGTGACATTCTTGGTCATACACCGCAATAGATAAGTTAATTCGTCCTTCTAAGATAGGTTTATAGATGATATAGTAGTATGGTATGATATGTACAAGTACTCATTTCAAAATTAAACCAGAAATAAGACTTGAACTTGATATAGAGCTTATCAGGAGTCTCTTCACTATTGAAAATAATCCAAAATTTCTTTACTGCGTCATCTCTTCTGGAGGTACCTTATTCGACCTTTTTCTTGAATTGATGGCAGCAATCAGAGTTCTTTATCTACATAGTAGGGGATTGAAAGAAATCCAAGGGAGAAGAAAACAAGAAAACAAGAGGAAGACACCAAAAGCGCTAGCGGAAGCCTATCACTTTTCTCTATCGATAAAACCTAGTCGTAGCTCTAGCCTAGTGTTGCTTTTGACAGCAATCTCAGCTTTGACGTAGCAAGCTATAACTGGACTTGTCGATTGGACAATAGATAACATAAAATCCTCGCGATTATACCGAAAGTTAGATTATTATCAGCTGACAAGGTCCGAGGAGAGAACAGGGGATATCAACAACCTCGCCAAAAGGACAGCAAGTTTCGGACCACACTAGATGGGTCATCATTCCTGACAAGAAAGAGGTGATATTTCGTTCAGTCACCAGCCTGCATAACTTCGCGATCGCAATATGCGTACTCCATAGCATGCATGTGTAGTGAGAGTGAAAGAAGACATCTCGTACTCACTTTGTAGAGTCCTTAAGCATAGATAAAGCGCTATGTATCCCACCCAATCTCCGCTCATTGTACATGCACGGTATAGCTTTGGCAGAGGTCTTTGCAAGCGCTCTCTGACCACTACTGGAGGAAGTGATTATGCCTCGATGTAGAGTTTAAGGAATTTATTACAGAGCCCACTCAAAATCTCGTTGTCTTTTTCTCGTGTACCTGGATGGTACAACACGGACTTCCTGGCTTGCTGGAGTGTAATTGTCTTCCCTTCCGTATATGCGCGACACGATGTCTTCTACGAGTTCTGAACTTCCGCCATCATCGTTTGTCGGATGCTTAGAAACCTGAATTCAAACGCGCTGATAAATGTAGCACCAGTAAATGCAACAGCAATAACCAGAATCTCCCTAAAACCGGCCACGTAGGCTTTCAACGCTCCATCCAACCAACCTACCGGCACGATCTCTTCGAGCTGCGTCGTCCCCGGGTGGAGGATCGGTATTGGGTCGATATTAGGGGCTGTGATGGGAGGCTGCTTTAAAAGGGAGTTGTGAAAGGTGCGCCTGTAGAGCTGAGAAACCAAAGGCGCCCCCTATACTGGTAGTTTGAATGACTAAAGACCAGAATGAATAAATCAGATAGCCCCTTTCATACCACCCAACAGTTATCGCACTTACGCCGGAGGATAGCTGTTGCCAGGAGGACATCCTGTTCTCTTGTCGTTGCCTGCATGATCATGATTGGCATTTGAAAGCGGACACCCCCTTCAGTCACCCCCAGAATCTGAAAAAAGCGCAAGGTCAATACCAAGCCGCATAAGAGCCCAGAACTTTCTCACCTAATAGCCTATCCAAACCTTGGCTGGTGATCCAACGTTGAAAGTATAGATAAGACCCAAGCCCACCGCGGTGAACGCCAATCCCAACACCATCCATGGCACAGCATGACCAAGAGCAAATATGGTTTGATCTGCGGTGATGACGCCAAAAGCTTGAAAAGTCAGCAGCTGCCCTAAGGATTCATGTCGCGGAGCATTGCACCTATTGATTGGAAGATCGTATGGTACAGTTCCGATATCGCTTGTTGCTGCTGATATACCCTCCGCCCATTCTTCATGCCGTTAGTCTTCCGTGTGCAAACGTCTAAGGGGCCAGAAGGCCATCATGACTTACGGAAGTATATGGGCAGATAGTAGAACGTGGAAGGAATGCAAAGCTGATCCTGTATGGCATCAATCACCCCGTGATACTTTCCATCCATGAGCGAGCAAACTCACCAAAAAGCCATGAGGGAGCCAACAGCGATAGTGCATCGGCTCGTGATCCGGCTATGTATCATACCGTTCTCTCCTTGATACCATTCGACGCCAACGAAGGCAATAATGAGGACACCGAAACCGACAAGGGCCACAGGGACGTCCGTGCTGTTCAGGCTTTCGAGATGTCACCCCATTGCATTGCAAGAATGTAGCAGGTCACACCTCTGAGAACAAGTACCATACCGACGATTTCCATTTCGATCAACATCTGCTGCCAGCTTAGACGGATCTCTGGGGGCTGATTCACAAAAAACAGAATGACTGCTACAGAGAGGCTACCGGCTGGCAGATTGATGTAGAAGCTGCAATGCTGTTAGCGAACGTACTGTTCGAGAGCGTCTGGGATATCAGGTCGTACCACCAACGCCGTGTCACATTACTTGTTAAGGCACCGCCAATGAGTGGTCCAATGATGCTCGCTACGCCGTCAGCGCCTCTCATAGGTCGCTGTATTAGATCGCTTCTTTAGCAGTAGCAAGACCGCAATGATCCGATAGAAGCTTGCAAAGAGACCCACGGCACCGACACCGCAAATGGCGCGACTGACAATTAGAGCAGTTGAGCTTGGTGCCACACCTAGTTACAGCCGGTCGCCAGAGAAATATTCTCTGCGTAACTGAATCAGTATTACTACTTAATATAGATTAGTGTTCCTGTGAGCTTGAATGGACTAAAAAAGTAAGTAAATTTGCTGCAGTCTTAGGAGAGAAACATTTAAAACTTTTCGTCAAGGCTGTAGCAGAATTATCAAGCTAGACTACGGGAGCACTAAACTCCTTATTTGTGAGACAAGATCCCATTATCCATTCTCTCAACACAATTTACTTTTCTACAAGTCGATGGACGATTTAGTTTCAGAATCATCTTCCAAGACACCAGTGTGACGTAGTTTGCAACTACTAGGAGAGTCACATCGACTAAGAAACTATTCAAAATTTAGAGAGATAGATGCTCTACAGTACTGAGACCTTACACTAGGTGCTAGTAATGTTAAGAATGTTAAAACACTGAGCATTTGTAATATAGAGAGAACATCTACTTATTAGAGGATGAACAAAAACATGGCGCTAGTGTGAATCGAACACACGTTTCCTCGGAATCACAAGAGTTCATAACAATTAAACAGTAGCCACAACGAGGTGTTCTGACCACTGAACTATAGCACCGATAAGATTTACAGCAAAATTTCGCATAAATTTATCATTATTTTTATCTCAAGTTGTTCAGCCTTGGCTTGATAAAGTGGCCACTACTCAGGATGAAGGCCATAGTTGAATGGAACTGGGGAAAAGAAATTTCATGTCCGATTATCACCAAGATGACGGTCGTATGTGGTCCTCATCTCTACCTTAAAACTCATCACTCCACTTCTAAGCTACGTTATGTTCGTTCTTTGTACCTTCTATCAGATCAACGGATAAACATTCACCTGGGGCTATGGAAGGACTTGCTGGTGCACCTGGCATCATCGCCGTCATTCAAGCAGCTGACAGATACTGACCTTTAATGGAAAATATGCTCCTGCCATTGATGATGCGCGGAGTACATTAGACGCCTCACAGGTGAGGTTGAAGCTTCCCGAATTGTCATAAAAGGGAGGTTGTTGAGATGGCAAGTGACGATACTTTTACAGGAGTACCGGCCGGAATCGGTCCAATCAGTTATGCTTATGATATGTCCATCTTTGGCCATAACATTTGAACGGTGCAAAACATAAAGTATGTGTGACCTTTATCCTATGCTTGTGGGCGGCAAGTAGGGCATCCAAGCGATCTGATGCTATTAGAGGCTTCTCAGAATAGTGCTTCACGCAGGTTTAACGGAATTTAGAATGGCTGGGGAGGCATAATTTCGGAAAGGAAGGTACACGTGGTCCGGAATTCGCCGTTCGGGGTGTTGCGAAGCAGATAGCGAGGCATTGTGATTATTGAAATTAGGTGTTTGGTGTTCCCATTTGAGCACTCCGTACTCGACATACAAAGAGCCTAGTACGAGAGAATCTCACAGGCAACAAGGATATCATAGAATAGGAGAGCAATCTCATGTGCCATGTCCATTGACTAATAAGGGATATCACTTAAGGCGTAAACAAAATTCCAAGCTTTCCTTTGAAAAATAGAAGACTCTCCAGTAACGCCTTTCACATCGGCCTGTATACCAAGTAAAAGATTCGATGCGCAATTGCACCTACAATGGGATTGCTGATATAGGCTCTAAGCGGGAGATACCTCGTATTGGTTGCTCGATTGCGTGTGCTTCGAATTCTGCTGCTGCTGTTGGCTTCCCACAGCGGGCATTGTGCTCATTGAATTCGCCTCCATTTGGCTGGGAGAAGGTTCGTTAGGAGCGCCAGAAATCCGGTGTCGGTGCATCTGCACTGAGAAGATGACAAGGGTAGCAATGAAAAGAAGCCTGGCGGACATGTTGTGGTTAGCTAGTGTTCTTCAACAGACATTGGCCAACCGGTGCAGAGAGATATACAATTCAAGGCCTGATAGACCGGCTGCGGCACTCATCGTGTCCAGGTATCCAGTGGTGGCGATATCACGCTCAGCCAAGCCGATATCACGCTTCTTGTAGCAGTAGTAGTAGTCGAACAGGCAGGTATTGTAGACACTATAAACAAATGCACTGCGTGTGGCGGCCAGGTTTGCCATTGAAGAGAGCCAAAAGATGATGGCAAATATATCGAGAGCGAGAACTGCCCAGTAGTTGTAGGCGATCTTGCACGCTTCGGCCAGAGAAGTGATGAGAAAGTAGCCGACGACAATGAGGGTTGCGATGCTCTACACGAGAACGCAGAGTGAGCAGCATCACTTGACAAGTTTTCAAGTAGCTTACCGTGAAAAGGGCCAGAATCCAGGACTACAGGCCTTGTTAGCTGGTCCTGACAGGACAGGGTGAAGCACAATCGCTGTGACATACATTGTATGGAATCCAGTAAATGCCATGGGCAGCCAGTCCGAGGATAGCGACAGCTACCAGTATTTGAAAGATGCGAAGCACCAAAAACCACCGTGGAAGGGCCACCACATGGCTGGGCATGTTGCTTGTTTGCTGAGGTGGTTATCGGTACTAGGTAAACAATCAAGATACTCAACCACCTGTTTAGGCAACAATTGACAAAGGGTCACAAGCACACTCAGCGACAGGGACCTAACAGAACGCGGGAGAGGGCTTGGGGACGGCCATTATGGAAGTCATCTTCATCTTATACCTGCTTGCAGGGTGGCAGCCCTGCCCAGTGTTTGGACGCCCTACTCATCAACCCCTTTTGGCCACGGCTTAAGCCGCCAGCGGTTCTAGGCAGGCAAGGTGGTGTGTGCGAGTCCGAGATGACTGGTTGAGCACGCGATGAATGGTGAGGAGAAAGACAAATTAGAGTATTGGCTTGAGGCCTTGGTGACCCACGTGGAGTATGCACGTAGGATAGCAAACTCGAGACTGAAACGGTGCTGGCGCTGTGGTTACAACAGGCCATCAAATACGAGATTGCCAGTCACGCAGGGGGATGGCCCGGAAGGCTCTCTCCGAGCCACAAACCCCCGGAATAGCATAGATTACCTGTATTTCCCACAGGTCAGGTTGGAAAAGGAAGGTAACAAGCCGCTAGTTAAGCGAGCCTAGAATCTGGCCGCTGCAAGACGATATCAGCAATCAAATATACGGGGGTGGAGCAGAATGACTCAGAGCATCAATTGGTAGTGTGTATCTAGCTAGGTCAAATCTAAAGTACAGAGTTCGGCGGAAATAGCTCCATAGGCGCCAAGGCCCCCCAACGGTAATGATCACCCCACCAAAATCTCTGATATACGCTAACTAGGATATATAAAAGCTAGCTTTTCTTGTACTAGCTTGCCTCCAGCAGGCAGTAGGGGCGTAAAGATGGTCAGAGGAGCTAATGGCTGAAGCTTAGCTGATATAGACCTATAAGTTACGTCAAATAACCTAAAGAGGCCCTTAGGTGTCTCTGGGATGAGGAGGTAATAGCAGTAGCTCTGGGGCTTCATCCTTATAGCGTATTTTCTACACGCCACTAAAGCTTAGATCGAGTGTGCTAGTGACCCTCTAAATTTAGCGAATATTGAATGTCCTCAGGCTCGTGTTACTAAATGTAGGTCAATTATTGCCGTGCAGGGCTTCTCCTTACTACGGGGGGCCTGAAGTAATGTTAGCTCAGCGCTAGTATCTTTACTTGCAAACCCTCTCTGTACAGAACAGCTATGCCTGAAAAAAGCTAGATGTAATGATTTGACTCATCAGAATGGATGCACACAGAACAAGCTTTGAGGTGGCGAATCATAACACTAGGTTGTCATAATAAGAACTAGTTGCTCTTAACGCCAGACTAACATTACTTCAGGCCCCCCGTAGTACTACGGTCGTCTCTTTTCCGCCCAATAACTACACCGCATCATCCAATTTCCCAGCTAGCGAAAGCGGGTGCTCTACATACATCTACCGGCACCCTTCAGGCAAACCCCAATATCAAGAGAATTAGCAGCTATGCAAAGTATCCGTCGCGCTCTTCTTCCTCTCGTCACTTTGTATAGTTACCTTACTAAAGACGCAATCTGTTTATGGTAGATACTAACAGAGGGCTCTAAAGAGGGTCTTACTGACAATCCGGGTTTTACGGTTTTATTGTGGCTGGCTTTAATAAATCGATCGAATTACGTCTTCTATTATATTTAGACCAGTATTTCGTGGATAGCAAGGTAGCTTGGCTGCTACTTTTCTTCTAGTTCCTCTTTCTGCAACCTCACCTGGCCAGTCTTTAAATCGCAGAACGGAGCTTCAACTGTTCCCCCTTTCCGACAACATTCTCAAAGTGCAGGTGAGTGGATGTAAGGACTGGGTTGAAAGTCTTAGGGCCGGTTATGTGTCATCTCCCGTAACCTCATCTCAATCCCTGCTAATGTCCTGGTTGATCCCCTGTGCGACGTCAATACCTCTGACAGGCTTGGGATTTGCTTGTTTAGCGCATCTGGTTATGTATAAAATCGAGTGTCTTCTCTTCACCGATCAAGCGGAAGCGATCTACACCCTGCTAATCTCTTTTGCTCTGAATTTGGGGCTGAATCAGCGCAAGCTTGATCTGGCGCCCCGTGTCATCCAGAGGCTAGCTTACATTAACTCTTGCTTAGATCCCGCGCCCCCAGCAAACGCCTTCCACAATATCTGTTATGAGACAAGACTCGATGTCAGGACCACTGTTGCCTTAGGAGAAGCTGTATGCAAGGCAGACTGGAGGAGCATGTGGATCTTATTAGAGGCTTCAGCAGCTCAGTAGGAGATATATATCCTTTTCCTCACACCGTTGATAATTATCATTCCCATTTGTTTATCGGAGTCGCAGGAGTTGTTTGAATCTAGTTGTCCACAGCAAAGATACTAAACCCGAGTCACACCGCCGAGGCGAAGACAGAGTTTATTAGGAAACGCAGCAGGGAAGATGACACAAAACTTCGCGATGACCTTAAATTCCAATTCCACAACATGATCACACAATTTTTGCAACAGATCCAAAACAGCAAACCTTTCACTTCAATCAGAAATACGGTTGGAGGCTGATGGGCGATTATTACTGGAATCAGGGGTGTTCTAAAAAACCACACCAGATGGTTTCAAGGAGAATTACACCCTTAAATTTCCAGCCAAAAAAGCAAAGTAAGATCAGCTGTACTTTCCTGACGATGTTTCCGCTCAATCGTAAGTTACGAAAGATATTACACAAACGTTTGGAGCTCCATGACGCAAATATCCTCAACGAGAACATCCATGAAGAAAATATCCTTGATAAAAACTGCAAATTCTGTGTCATAATCCGAGACGAAAAAGAAACAATCACGATTATCTATCACGGGCGATTGCGATAAAGAAGTTCTTTTCCCTCCAGCAGATTAATCTAACAACCGAGTGCTACGTCCTCGTCATCCTACGTACACACATTATGGGCTCCAGACCCGCCGAAGGAGTTGCAAGAACAGCTCTCCGGGCGTCTAGACTAGCAGAGACGTTATATCCTGCTGCATCCCTCAATTTCCAAGTCAATCAAGGCAAAATCCGCCGGTCAATTTGCAGACCACCTGTATTTCCATAACTTTCGTCCTTGCACAGACGACGGACTTTCTCAATTCTGGGATGGACAGCAGGATGGTCATTACATCACTGTTGGAAAACCCAGAACATCCAGAACACGTCAAGCCCCATGGAATGACAGCAGGAAGATGGAGATAGAGAAAGAGAAAGAGAGACAGAGAGATAGAGAGGCAGACACCACGTAATTCGGAGACTCTCCTGTTTGTTTTGTCAGGTCTCCTGTCCTCCGAATCACGAGAGCAGACTCGGTGACATCCAGTTGGGAGAGGTTGTAAAGTCGTAAAGTCCATATTACCCAGCAATTTCTTTCATTCACACCCCTTTCTCACGTCCTTTGATTCCTATCAATAACTGACCGATGATGGATCTGGATCCAGAGAAAGCACCAGCCAAGGGCTCAGGTGTTGCCGATACGCATGTAAAAGTAAAGGTACGTAGTAAAGTAGGCGAGACCCCTGCATTAGACTTGGGGCCGAAGGGCCTAGATCCACATCTGGCTCGGTTGCGGCATCAGCCGCCAGAAGTTGGGGAGCTACGCCTAAAAGAGGCTTCCACTTTTGGGCAGTATCTGGGGGTGTCGCCATCCCAGCCGCCATCTTCACCAGCTCCTCCGAGCAGCTCTCCTTCCGGATCGACGACCCCAGCACCAGGACTGGACTCTGCTCTCCGCCGGCTATTCCTACCAGCACGCCACTGCCGACTTCGTCAACTCTTTCGCCCCTCTCCTCCGCGCGCAGGTCATCAGCGTCTACGTGGACTCCCTCAGGCTCGTCTGGCAGATCTCCATCCTCATCTCCTGCACCTCCTTCCTGCTCGTCTTCTTTGAGAAGCAGATCAAGCTCCGCACCGAGCTCGATACGGAATACGGCGTCGAGGAGAAGAGAAAGAAACAGGCCCCTTCAGCCACCAGGTGACTATGCAACAGCCGACCAGACCACCGCACCGCCTTGGGCTGTTTTGTACGATTGGTGATATTATACATTTACATTGTTACACTGCATCTTGAAACTTTTAAGACCTTTGTTTCTGCGGCCGCAGCCGTTGCTGTGGGAGCTCAGGAAAGACAGTGAGATGTCTCTAGACCGACCTCGGGCCGCCTTAGAGAATGCCTGAGTATACTGGCACATAGTCTCTCCTAATCACATCTGTGTGAGGGTTCGCTCCCACCTCTACCTTTCACAGTTCGTCTAGCTGAGAGGTTCCTTGGTGGCCACCTATACGCTTTTCGACATCGCCCATTGCCCATTGCCCATTGCCCATCGCCCAATCGTGTGCCAATTCCACAATTCAAGCTCTAACTAGTGCTTATCCCGCGGGAATATGCTACAGAACCCGGTAGACTCGGGGAAACTACGGAGTTAAAACACCTAGCATGATCAGATAGGATAGATAGAGCTGGACGAATGGTTTCACGGAATTCTAACCCATTCCATTCAGGCCCACTAACTACAAGCTCGATTATTGACTACCTTTCCTAAATGATGTTTGGGCAGGTGCAATAGGCATCTGGTCTTTTTATTTATCGGGGAGAGCAAGAGAAAGAAGAATAGAATTCTGGATGAAGAGGGATCAGTTATCCGCATGGATTAAATGATTATACTTTGGTGACAAGCGTTGGAAACAGAAAGGAGAAACAAGGAGACGCAGGGAGAAAAGGGAAGAAGGGGGGCGGGGGAAACAGTTACTCTTACGTAGAAGTAAGATGTCCTGCGATTACGGCGCCGGCCTGCTAGGATTGCTTGATTATGAAAACGCATTCCCATTGAAATCTTGTCAAGCAAGTCCATCATTTCGTTAATTCATTCATGACCATATCTAAAACCCAAGGGCTGTCATGTCCGCGCCGTCATCCTGTCCGAGACTCGGCATGGTCCACTAGGAAAATACAAAGAGAGACCGAAGTTTTCCATCCCCCACCTGTTCCAACAAAATTCACAATATTCGTACACGCTAGCCATATTGCCGGCCCTTAGTGCGGCGTGTAAGGATAGCTCTGATCGTTAGACTGATTCGCCAGGAAGGGCGACTCCTGTTGCGGGTCATATATCAGATTGGGCGGCAATACCGTCCCTGTCGACAGACCGCTCGGATGGTACGCCATCGTGCTCGTCGTATAGTGTTGCATCTGCCCCATGCTTACCTCAAACTGTGCAGCGTATGGTCCTGCTTCTGTGGGACTGGAAAATACTGCCTGTTGTGGTGGCTGACTATTGTACATGGTATCAATCTGACCGAAACCAGGATGAGATTGTGGCCCATCTGGAATCATCTGCTGTGGCGAACGGCGCACGGAATTAAATGGTGGAGGATATGTGCTTGTTGCGGATCCGGTCGCGTTGATTGGTGTGAAGGATGGAGGCTGTCGTGCATTTTGATAAGGGCCGTAGCTCATGTTGGCCGGCAGATTGTGCATCTGTGCAAACTGAGTCATATCTTGGGGTTGCATTGCGACTCGTGGATCATAGGTAGAGGTTGGTGTGTGTGAGAAATTGGGTGAATTCTGCATCGAAGCTGTGTAGTGAGAGTCTTGGCTGTAGGCACTGGGAGAAGTGGTCGCCTGCAACCCCGTGTGTTGAGGCGTAACATTCATCAGGTAGGGTGAAACGCTGTTCGGCTCCGCTTTCATGTTTCCCTGCGGACTGGCTGGATTGGGAACACGGTGCTGCCGACTGCTCCGTTCGATCGGACTGATGATAGTGTCTGGGGAGACCACGCGACTTTTAACCAATTCTAGAACAGGCATGGCAATCTGCTCCATGTGTTTGGCCAGATGAACAGTCAATTTCTTCCAACTAGTGAGGACATTCCCACAGAACTTGCAAACCTCATCTTTCGGTTTCTTCTGGGTCTCGACATGGCACATCTCAACCAATCCCCATAGCTCCGAGATTTCTTCCTGCTCCACCCGAGTCTGCCAGGCTGCCGTTGTATCAGCTACAGGCTTTGCCTTACTACTAGCTGACCCACGTGCTTTCACCTTTGGCTCTCTCTTCTTATGCTCACGAACGAGATGCTGCACAAAATTATCCTTTCGATAGCAAATATGATTGCACTCTGGCATGTTACATTTCCACCACTCGAGATGTCGGTGTCGTTCATTCTCATGTCGGACCCAGTCCGCCTTTCGTTTGAAGGACCTCGTGTCCGAACAATCCGCGAATGTACACGTAAACGGCTGTACATCCTCGTGAACATGTTTCGTCCAATCTGATGGCTTTTGGAATTTCTTGACTTTGAAACACAGGGAACACTCGAATTCTGCGGGTAGCCTTTTGACAGGAGGAAGAGGAATGCCGGCTGGAAATAGCGCAGCAGTCACCACACCCTCGGCAAACGTATTTGCTTCTCCATCAGAATCCCCGTTTCCTGAAACCTGGAACTGAGCGCCGCTGGCTTCCGGATCCTTGGTGCTCATGCGAGGCGGAAGGTCTTTTGCCTCGCCTCCCAGGTCGAAGCAGAAGCTCTTGGATGGACACTCCTTCAAGTTTTTGACGGCATGCGTGTGCTTGACTTTGTTCTCCACAAGGTTCTTATATCTTCTAACTTGTTCATGCACAATACGTTCTGCGAGGAACGGCTGTAATCGTGGATTGAGCTGCGTTGCGTGAGTCCGAAAGCCCTCAAAATTGGGCACAATGTTGTCCATCTTGACCTTGAGATCGATTCTTACTCCCTGTTCGGTGATGGGCTCTGCCTCATCCTCGTCCTCATCGATCTCCTGGTCATCATCGGCATGCACCATAGGACGTTTCTCCACCGAAGCTTTCTCCTGCATTGGTGAGACAAGAGTCGGCATCGGAGGGCCTCCATGATTAGTCATGAGCTGTGCCAATCCAGGTGTATCAGAGGATTTCGTTCTCGGAATTTCACTCTTACTCCTATGACGGCTCAAAGCCTGCCATGGACCCTGCAGAAACCCTCCGGTATCCGGGTTGGCAGACGTGCTTCGTCCTACCGCTGTGAGTTGACCGGTCATCGCCAAAAGAGCACCTCCAGTATTCACTGGAGGTGTTTTTGGAGCTTTGCCAATACTGGGAATTCGTTGAAGAGATTTAAAGCTTGATAAAGTATCTGTACGCTTCTTCTGCAATGACTCCGTACTTGAGTTATCCCGTGAGGGTTCGGCATCTTTCTTCTTAGCATTGCTGCTGCTCCTGCGTGGTATAAATCTTGACGCTTGCTTGACAAAGCTATTTCCTCGTTCGCGGGTCTTTTGAGCAAGTGAAAGCTTTCTGACACTCTGACCAGACAATATGGATTGAACATCAGTCTCGCTCAATCGTCTCCGAGTGCCCCAGGTAGCTGCGCGCGAAGCTGTCTCAAACTTTGTTGCTAGCAGATCATATTTGTACATGGCAGCGTTCGAAGTCTTCGGCTGATACACTGCGTCATATGAAATTGGCCCCCTTACCACATCCTGCCATGGCTGAGCTCTGATAAATTGGCGTGGAAGCGGCTCTTCCTGCTCCGGAGGAATTTCTTCAATGGCAGGAAATAAGCTTTGATCATCAGACAGGTGAACGTCAACGTCGGCAGGCGGAGACTCTGGAACATCATCTGCCGAAGACCGTGAGGCGGAGTCTTCAGTATACGCGCCGTTACTGTCTTCATCGAGCACGACTCCTGGACCTGGGATACATGAATCGTCCGGTGCGCTAAGCCTAGGGGTCCCAGTCCGAGCTCCAGTGCTATGAGCACGAGCTCTAGGTCTTGCCAACCTCGTGGGACGCGGTTGTGCACCCACTTCAAGTTCCTCACCAAGCTCGCTACCTGCTTCGCTCTTCTCTAACCACGAGGCGACTTCTGCATTCTTCTCATCGATTTGCCGTTTTTCTTCGATCTCTTTGGGTGACGGAACAAATTGATCGCCTCGCGCTGTAGGATCTAATCCTGTATGTCCGCTCGTGCTGTCCGGCAGCCAAGAGCCATCCTTGGCCCGTGATACGTGTGAGGACGCCGACTGACCGGGGCCATGGTGTAGTCCATCATCATCTTCATCATCCGAGTAGTGATTGGCAGGCGCCAGAAAAGCTGAAGATTGACTAGTTCGACTCCTCTTACTGGAACTTCTTACCATAGGGATGGCTGACCTGGCAGGTGAGTCGCCGCGGTTATAAGTTGAGACCATCAATATAGGACTTGGTGCTGGGATGAATGCATCTGATGGACTTGCTTGAAGACTGCTAGACCCAGAGTTTGCTGGGGTGTGGTGCGGGTTTACGCGTAGACTCCTAGACCGAGCCTTGTTCTCTTCCGGGTTGCTCTGTGGTGTCACACCAACGGGAACGCTTGTTGGGCCCATGGTTCCGTTCTGAGAATGCTGACCAGAAGGACTAGGAGTGTTTGTGAGCTGCGGACTCATCAACTGTGGCGGGATTTCTGACGGAAGAAGCGCAGAAACGACCTTTAGCTCTCGGCTTTGAATTGTATCATAGAGCGCACCGTTTATAGCGAGATGGTTAGAGTCATTTGAAGCATGTTTAGTGAGAGGTTCGGTCTTATCCAACTCGACTGGCGCACCGGATTGAAACCAATTATCTTCCCAAATGGGAGTGTGGGGGACACTTGGGTCACTGAATTGGTTCTCAGAGGAATACTCAGGCGTCTGGAAATTGTGGTCCAAGGTCGGAGGGGAGAAGGCGTGGCTGTAAGTGCCTAGATCAGCAGAATACTGCTCGGTCTCGACAATAAACTGATCTGCGGCAATTAATACGAGGTTTGCTTGTGACGGTAGGGCAAGACTGTGACGTACCTTTGAGTACATCAGACATGGGTTGGGTCAAGGAAATATTATGGTTAGGATAAGACTCTTCTGGAATTGAAGGAATGAAACGATCAAATTGATCTGGCTCTTGAGGATAATCCAGCTCTACGTCTCGATTAATGCATGAAGGCGAGCGAGAAGCACGAGGCTGGGATGCAACATTTGACATGCCTGCGGCTCCAATAAATTTATTATATAACCGAGCTTGGCCGTGTGTCAATCCGGTAGGGCCTGTCGTGGTAGCCTCAGAGAAGCTTCGTACGGAGGGAAAGCAATCGGTCGTGCTTAACTGTGGTGGTATGTTGGTCGCACCGGTATTGACCTACATGCCCTTGACTGCAGCTGGGCCACTGCAAGGGGCCGCGCTTCAAAGGATTGCCCTGAGATAGACGTCTAGGAGTTGTGTAGGTAAGAAACGTGCTGAAGGGCAGCTTGTGACCACTTTGGGGCAACAGAGGGACTGAACTGTACCACTGGTAAGCACACTTAGAGTACCGTCGTTGCGTTCACAGACAGAATTGGTGCTGCCAACTGCTTCCCAAAAAGCAGATCAACACACAGCAACGAGTACTGGATCATGCGATAAGAATAGAATAATCTTTGGATAACGAGGTGCAGCAATCGGCCTTGAGCGTTGGGGTGCAAGAACAGGTCGACAAGGCGCAACTGACCAGGGGATTCACGGGGCTTGTGAGGTTGGAGATGACATCGAAAGCAGATGATCGAGTATGGATGATATGGCGTACTCGATGGCTGATTGAGGAAACGCCTGAGGCGGTGGACTTTGCTGTCTAGTAGTATGCTAGGAATGCGCAGTACGTCCAGCGCGGAGATCACGTACATCGAAGACTGCGCAAAATGGGGGCCGTACTGGGCGCTAAACCCACGCGCGAACTCGAATTCGAACCCGAACAGATTTAGCCACGGGATCAGCCCAACGCTTAACTCGCTTAGCTATAACGTACTACGTAGTTAGACACCAGCTAGTACTGCTTGGTGATAGCTCATCCATGGATGTGGCTTGATCATCCACAAGGCAGAATCCAAGTCGCGTGAAGGGTATTATGGACGATCATTGCAGCTGTTGAAATGCATGATAGCCTAAGATGATCTCATGTACATTGTTTCAGATGCCAACGTGTCTTTGCGGTGCATGATGCATGTGTGTCGTCAAAAACTGCCAGAATTCTCCGTCATGGTTCGAGAGGGTGAGAATACTGGCAGTGGTCGTGGCGCAGCTACGCAAGTGGTTCTGAGGTCAACCACATTTTGACAAGAATGATTAGCCTTGAATGCCTGGGCAGGGCTTCCATTAAGAAGATTTTCAGATCCTGACTAGCAATGATTATTAAGATCATCGACAGCAGCATGAAGAACGACGGAGTAAGGAAACATGCTTTGAGGAATAGCCTAGCTAGCTGGACTCCACCACGTCCAGCCTTGCTGAATGTGAGCAGGGATCCCTTTTACCCACAGAATTACGGGATGTGTTGGTTTCATTGCTGAACTGCGACTTTTCCCGGGCCTAGCAGCAAACTTCAGGTATTGCTATGAGCTCCCTACGAGTGGCAAACGCCAATGGAGGAGTTGGTGAAGAGAGCTTTCCCCTGCAAATAGGTCCAAGGTTGATTTCCAACTTTATATGCCTCTGCCTGTCGAGACAGGTCTTGTGACGGTGAGAGGAGGGGATACACCAGGTTATTTGTTGAGTATGCAAAGTGTCATTGTCCCATGGCCATGCGACAAATCCTCGTCAACGGCTGCGTCGCATTCAGGCTCGGGCCGGTTGCATCCTTGGAAATCAACAGCTTCAGTCTCGAGCATGAATGGGCTAGCGGTCTTTCTCTCAATTTGAGCGTATCTCCATACCCTTACAGCTATTTCCACGAGGCCGTAAATGCAAGCTTTATGGCTAGCCATTGCAAAACGGTGAGCAACGTTCTCGACCTTTTCGATGATTGATCAATCATCGCATTCGCTACATTTGTTGTTTCTCTGGCTTGAAAATGTATATGCAGCTCGCAGGTATTTGGTCTCCAAGCAGACTCAGGGCGTCCACGTTTGTGCTTTATGTGAGTGGCTGCAGGAACGTTTCTACTCGGTCCCATCGTCTGTTAGGGAGAGTTGGATTTCAACGTAAGGTTCGAACGAGCAATATGCTGGATATCATGCGTTGCATATAGCATGCTTCCGTGACCATTGTGGCAGTACTCATATCTATGAAATTGGGAACCTCACATGGAATCGCGAGTATCTGGGGCTTTGCTGGTGGCTCAGTATTGTGACGAGGCATTCACGAGAACCTCAACGATCTGTTCTGCAAGTTGGCGAAATACCTCACGACTATGCAAGGGTCAATCACTCCCTATTACCCTAAGGGCCGGTGATGAACGGAGGAGACATTCATCCACAGCAATAATTTCCCTTAGCTCTTAATTCCTAGCGGCACACCCAAGACTCTGCAAGAGTCTATCCAGGTTCTGATTCTGCTTCTGAAGTTCATCGGATTTCGTCCTCCAGAGCGCAAGGCTCTCAACAAGCTCAGCCGTTTTGTGTAACTTCTCTTCATTTTTGCTTTTTTCAAGCGTTTCCAGCTCAGCCCGAAGGCGCTGGCTTTCTAACTTGTGCGATTCGAGCTCAGCGCTAATACTATGAAACTCTTGCTTCCATTCTTTCTCCTTGATCGAATGTTCTTGGCATATTTGGGCGACCCGTTCCTCAGCTCCTTGCGCCATTTTTCCTCGATCTTGCTCATGCTTTTTCTTTATCGTTTCGATCTCTTGCCGGTGTCTTAGAAGGGCGTCATCGAATTCTTTACTTTTCAGGCTGAGTTTGGTTTTGTGGTCTGCTTCTGAGCTTCGAGCAGCGTCCAAATCCGCCTTTTGAATACTATGCTTAGATATTAAAGATGTTAATTCCATCTGGGCCTTTGAATAGTTGAGTTTATGATCATCGACGATCTTAGAGAACTCCCTTTGCTTCAAAGCGATCTGATCCTGGGCCTGAACCTTCACATCCGCAACGTAACGCTGGCGCAGTTCTCTTTCATCATGAAGAGCTTTCCTGAGGGCTTCATTTTCCGTGTCATTAGCAAGCTTGGTGGTTTGCATTTCTTCTTTAGCCCTTCTAGTACCATCCAATGCTTCTGCCAATTCCTTCTTGCTCACCTTCATGGCTTCCAATTCGGCCTTTAGGGCTTTCTTTTCAGCTTCGGCACTTTCCAACTCGGTCACCCGAGGCCGGAGGACTGTAAGTTCTCTTTCCAGCTTTCCTCTTTCGCTGACGAGCTCTTGAATCACTTTTTCATACTCCTTTTTTGTGGCCTCTAGCTCTATTCCAACTTTGTTCAACTGTTCGCTGTGAGAGAGATGCGCTTGTTTTTCTAGCAACTCTCTAGCAGAAAGTCGACCTTGTCTTTCTTTATAGTTGTTCAGCAGTCTGTTGATATCAGGCAGGACACCAGCAACTTTTTCTAGGAGCTGCTCATGCTCGTCCTGAGCTGGAGGTGGGGATCTTGGAGAATCGTTATTCTGCAAGCTGGGTTCTGCAGGTGGCGAGAATGGCATTCCGTAATAAGGATTAGCATACACCGATGGTTGCGGTCCACCTCCCATCATTGGCAAATACCCATAGTTGATGGGTGGCATACTCTGAGGCGGCTGGGGCGCAGGGGAGGATCTCTTAGAGTCCGGAAGGGGAGCCGCTGACATATAGCCCTGGTGGTAGTTATGAGGATTGTAAACATGAAGTTGGGGAGACTGAGGTGGGGATATTCTTATGGCCGCCGATGTTACTGCTGAATTACCTGGTGCTGCGACTGAGTGTCTTGTCATGGAGTCATCAAGGCTTCTTCTAGGCTTAGATTTGGCTTGCGCAGGTGATCCATCCGTGCTAGATGGGGATGTAGAGGGATGTTGAGCCTCACCAATGCCGACCGTCGGCTCCACAGGTACTAGCTGTGGTTTGGGAAAATCTTGTTTCTGTACTGGCAATGGTGCTGTGGTAAGTTCTGGTGTGCTCGGCGGTGGTGGTGGCTGCACAGCGTCCATTGACTTCTGTGGAAGTTTCTTGGCCATCCTTGGAGTTGATGTGACACTCTGGACATCTTCTTCCACCGTTGGTTGGAGAGTCGGGGCTCGTTGTGCTACAGACCTTTCAACGAATTGTGGAGCTGGCCGGGGAGTTACCATAGCCGGCCTTGTTGTCGACAATGATGATGGTAGGTTTGAGATTGGTATATCCTCAAGTGTGACATTGGGTTGCGAAAAAAGAGTAGACGCAGAAGATGACTGAGACCGAGAGCTTTTGCCTTTCGATCTTCCCTCATCAGAGCTTCGGGGCGGCTTCTTCACAATCCGCTCCGATACATCGCCGCTTTCGGGTAAAGGTTTGCTTCTTGAGTGTTCGCCAGATCGATGACTTTTCGACGAAGGCGGGATTTGATACGCGAAAGGCGAGGTGGAAGAAAAGGAGGACTTCATGGTGCCACGAAGTGTTCATCCGAAGGAACACAAACGACATGAAAAGGTGGTATGGAATTGTGACGCGGTCCAATATCAAAGGGCTTTGGGGCGGGCCTTTCAGTCCGAAGCCTCAAGATTAGGGTAAATGAAAAATATGACAGCAATAGGGAATTGAGAACTATACGGAGTACAGGAAAAACGACAACCAGTCTAAATTTAAAACTGGGGGTGATACAGCACCTGAGCAGAAAGAAGTTAATTGGTGGTACATGCATACGTCAGAGGAGTTCGAACTGGGTCTGTGAGCACTGCAACTGGCCAGATCCATGAGATTAACCAGCGGCTTGGGCACGACAACTACAGAAGTTCCGAGTCCTCATGCTAGCTTGGGCAGCAATTTACAAAATGCAGACGAACCTGCATGACCCAAGCTGCTTATGTTAGTACCATCTTTTTGGAACGGACAGATGTTTGAACCTTCGGCAGGATCACTGGTATTAGTCACAGGCTACGAGTTTGTTCAAGATCCATAGTGCCTGATACTCGACTGATTCACGTAAGTGAGGGCGTGACTGACTACTACAGGGGGGAGGCATAACTATAGTTAGGCTGGTGCTAGTAGCGGCTAGTGCTTGCTACTCTATCACAGTCCAGTGATTTGTTACTGCAGAGCCTGATTTAAGCACGTTCATTTCAATGGATTAAAATTTTCCCCTTCAACTAATATCGGCTTAGCTGTTTTGTAAAAAGAACGTTTTCAGTAAAGATACTAGCGCTGAACTAACAGCACTTCATGGGTCCCCGTAGTACGGCCTGATTTGCTGTTACAGGTCGGATGCAGCGTCATCGGCATTCTGTTAAGGACCGGCCCGTCTAAAATTAACCGTAAAGGGCAACGCTGGCTCAAAACAATACCACTGGAACCGGCGGCCCATGGGACCTATTCCCATGTGCTGATGAGCCACCAATCCCATGGGTTTCCAGGTCTTCTCAAGGGTAAAGATTAGCAGTACATCATCAGACATCAGGGTATCTTTGTTGTAGACTAGTATACCACGCCTTGTAACCTTGCCTCCTCAAAGGATGAGTGGCTGTGCCCGGACTAATACAATATCAATTCTTAATGGCAGGAAGTGAGCATATTGATGGTGTCGCTTCGAGAACTAGCAATGACACCAAGTCTTCAATCCACCCATAGGCAGTTTTTTGAAAGCACATTGAAAATACCACTCTCCTGAAGCTCCTAGTCATTTAAGGTCTTCCAAGGCACATGTAGGCTTTAAAGTTTTGGTGTAGCTCTTGCCATAAGTTTGGCTGACGGATTGTATGGTACGCAGAAGCATGACAAACAGTAAGCTGTTTTTCTCGTTCATTTTGTTGATATCTGATGCGCCAAGTGCGCCACCATTTGTTTATATGGGACGGGACCCCTGGCCTGAACCGCTCACTGCACTGCATGTGCTCTGCTAACCCTGATCCCAAAGGACTGCGCAGGCAGTAGACGCCCGGCCTGCGTGTTACTGAACAACTTTCCTAATTCAGATCGGAGCAAGTGAATTGGAAAGAGATTACTTGAATCACAGATTTTGAGCAACGTCACTACCAACACTACTGTGATATTTGCTCAAAATGGATCAGTCATTGTCCCAGGCGAAAAACTTGCTCATTTGCATGGCGACCCGCCATGCCCATGTGTCCCCCACCATGTGCGGCCACGATTAAATAGTACCAATCCGCCCCGAGCCCGTGTATATACCTTACCCGTTGTCTACACCTTCTGCATACGAATTTCTAGCTTCTTGAACTCCTGTCTTTCTACAAGCTAGCTCCGCCAATTGCTAGACCTCTTTGAAGATTAATCAGTAATCATGGATATGTCTTCGATGAGTACGTCTGCTACGGGAATGGACATGAGCATGAGCATGAGCATGTCGCCATCGACATCAGCAACGGGTACAGCAGCTGGGGCGCCTGCTACGACCAGCAGCAGTATGGGAGGCATGGGCATGGGCGGCGGCTCCTCCTGCAAAATCTCGGTCAGTAATGCTCGTGCTGCCACGAATTTACGAGGTTGATAACGGAAAGATGTTGTGGAATTGGTATACTGTCGACGCCTGTGAGTGAAACTCTGCAAGACGAACCTCGGCAAACCAAAAAGATCCTCATTTAACTACCAGGCTTCATCTCTCGCACTTGGCATATCACGTCCGGCGGAATGTTTGCCGGTTCTTGTATCGGTGTCATCCTTCTCGTGTGTTCTCTCGAGTTCCTCCGCCGCTTGGGCAAGGAGTATGATCGATATCTTGTCCGCCAATTCGAGCGGCAGTCCTCGGAAAGAACACCTACCGAGTCTTCGGACGAGACCCTCAATGCCACTCACCATGCCGGAGGCGCAAAAGACGGAGCCGTGACAGTGACACGAGGCATTGGACAGGGACGCACTTTCAAACCCAACGTGTTGCAGCAATTCATCAGAGCTTTACTTCATATGTTACAGTTTGGTGTCGCATACTTCATCATGTTGCTTGCAATGTACTACAACGGATACATCATCATCTGTATCCTTATCGGCGCTCTTATTGGGTCTTTCATCTTCAATTGGGAAGCCCTTGGTGGGTGGCCTGGGTAAGATCTTCACTTTGTGCAGTCATTGTTGTCTAGTGCTAATCAACGATTCTAACAGCCCAGGCGACGTAAAAGATCCTACGGTTTGCTGTGGTTGAGAGTAGCCAGAGGTTATTCGAAGCTCTGTCCGGCTCCCCCTGGTCGAAAGCGCATCAAGATTGATCTGCCGAGTCTTATGAGACTTCTATCATGCATCCGATAGTTCCAGATACCAGAAGACTCATACCCGAATCTCAACCTCTCCAAATTCAATTTCTGTTTTAAGACCTGAGCCCACGTGACTGCAACCTGAACGATAAATAAGCTGCCCTGAGCTGTGGCTGTGCAAGACTGCTCCGAGCCTGAGCAGTCCTGAGCAACCCTGAGCAGTCTTGAACATCAACTGAATTCTACCCTGAGCTTATATACGCTTGCGACTTTTGCTTAATAGAGTTCTTTTGCAACACTTTAGTTGTAAGGCTGCTAAGAAGGCACCTACTATAACGCGTTGTAATTGTTCGCAGGCAAGAGGACTTATCTTAGCTTCTCTCATAGAGTCTACTCTCTATGAGATACTGACAGAGAGCACCGCGTGAAGGTATGAGCCTATCGCACTCCGCCATCTGACTGTTATCAACAAATATTTCACAAAGCCGTTGTCGGTCTCTTAGCAGTATCCACAGTTCAACCTTTTACTGCTCTCCGGCTACTACTCGCTCTACTTCTCAGACAGAGTTCCGACAGACAACCTTCAGATCAATCCAGCCTGGCCTGGGACTATAGTTCCGTTTTCTACCGCTCCACCGTGAGCTCGTGCCGTGATAGAGAATGCCGTTAGGTACTTTTGAGAATCAGCATCGGAAGAGGTGTTTCTGATATTTCTTGCCCGCTGCTTACCGTGTCTAAGTAAGGAAAAACTTCAGCCGCCCCAGGCGTATTCCTCCAGTCTCTCATGAGATCCCCAACTATAGCAAACGTTCCCATCTGGAGGTATCTCAGCAACTGAACCGACTCTGAAAATGTTCAACTTACTAAGTGTACCCCAGCTTGCTCCATACGTCTGTTCGCCTCGTCCGCCAGGCGGGGAGTGAAGGTTCCGCTTGCGTCGGTATTTGCCCAGACGGAGTAGCCAGCTTCTCTTAGTGAGAGGGCAAGGAAAGCAGTACCTAATGGCTTGTGAGTGGAATGCTCAAAAGAACACCGGAAATGACCATAACTCAACGTACAAACCTCAGTCACGATGCCAGCGAGGATGACCTGCCTCTTTCCTGTTGCCTCAACTGCTGCTCTGAACTCCGGGTTATCCCAAGCGTTGACCTCGCCATTCCTTCGAATGAGAGGCGCATTAGGATGCATCTCGATGATCTCCCGCGGTAGATACCCATTGGGACCTGCCACCAACATGTTCAGAAGGGTATCTTTTATCCACTAGGGAAGAGCATTACCCGTCTCTGCTGATGTTGTCATAACGGTCGGCAAGTTGAACAAATTCCCCAATGCAGCATGAGCAAGGACATTATTCCAAAACTCGGTCGGCGTGAAGTCCCTGACTAGTTGGGCCAGCCCAATCTGGTGATCGACGACAAGAAGTACTGCGAATATTCATGTTAGTATATTACCTTCAAGCTGCAACTCGTAGTAAATACTATCTTACCCGAATTATTCTTGTCCAGTCTCTCAAAGGTGTATGCTGAGTGAGTCCCTACGTTAGCTGACCGGTGCTTACAACCCCCAAACTTAAGCAACTCGCTTACCCTTGGCGACAACTGCGGCAATGCAAGCAGAAAGGATAAGTCTATGGGCTTTCATTTTCGCGAATAGCAACGGCACTGAATTGGCACACTGGCTTCTATGCGTTTCGAAAGGCTATGAGAGAGAGAGAGAGAGAGAGAGATGAGTTGCTGATTCAAGTTGATGTAAAAGTGAAAATCGTCGAACTTTATAGGCGACAGCGGTAGCAGCTATCCTGATATCTTCCACTCTTTCAACTCATTGTCTGCTCCTTCAAGGATGACATCGCTATTGCAAGAACCGGCCTCTGCCTTGATGTAACGTGGTTGTGTAAGAAATATTTATCATCAGCCCTGTAGTAATACGAGGCATTCGCTTGTGGTGTAACGTGGTTGTGTAAGAGATATTCATCATCAGCCCTTTACTAATACGAGGTATTTGCTTGTGGGGTAATGGGGTTGTGTATGAAATGTTGATCATCAGCCCTTTAGTAATACGGGGCAGTTGCTTGTGGGGTAATGGGGTTCAAGTTGTGTATGAAATGTTTATCATCAGCCCCTTAGTAATACGAGGCATCTGCCAGTGATGGCAATGAGGGCTAGACTAGACCTCCTGATCTAGACTCTGCTAGTGGTGGGTCATGAGATTTATGTCACTATATGTGGGATATATGTAGACGATGGATCTGTAGACCACGCTAGCTTTTCTCAAGTTCCCTGAGCAGCACCAGGACAGAAGATGAGTAAGAGGCTGAGCGGAAGTTGAGCTGGGTGACTAACTCCTGAGTCAGACAGCCAAAACCGCCAACTTAACTGGGTGCCAAGGCGCGATCAGGATTCGGTGCAGGATACTCCGTACCGTTTTAATGATAATGATATGCTCAAAAGGTTGATGATTTATAAGTATGATATATGACTTATGGCACGAGTATTCCCCAGTGCAAAGTGTAGTGTTTCAGACATGAGGATATTTTGTGACCAACATGGCGAGCACGTTATTCGTTGACGGTGGCAAGGGGGTGCAGAGTCTTGCAAGGTATGTGCGGTGCACGATGTAAGAAGCAGAATCTATGTTGGCTAAGTTAGAGGACGTGGTAGAAAATACAACGGACTGCATACTAAGCTCCTTCTGGAAGCTGCCTTCCCTAAGGGCGTCGCCAAGGCCGGCTGCTAGGGATAAACTTGCTCAAGAATCTGACCTCTAATGGTACTGCTGGAACTTGGAGGGGAGGAACTCACTCAGTCCTTGCTCAACGCATGAGGACATTACGAGCTACCAAGGGGCCAGAATCCGAACCTGCTCTGCATTTGCAGTGTGCCGCCGTAGCGGTTGAGAACTAATGCTCTCTCCGCCCTTTTGCAGTGCTTCTCAAACGATCCAGAGCAGGAAAATATTGCACTCAGACGGGATGGACTTCCCTTGGGCCATATCTAGCCCTGCCGATATGCTCATCGATCTCTTATAACAAGAAAAGTTACTATTTCCCTGTTGTCGTTCGTTCATCTCATAATTTCTATCGGTCAAATTTGATTTCTCATTCCATTCCATTTTCCTGGTACCTCTCCAGCCATCATGGGCACTCATCTCCGTCGGGCTCACATCCAGGACCATGACAATGCCGCCGGTCTGGAGACTCACTGGGGCTACCCCGATCGGGTAGTCCCCTGTGTCAACGATCAGGGAACTTGTGAGTACCTTGATGCCGTCTACCGGATGCACGACCTCTCCATGCTGTACACCTTCATCTTATGGGCCGTCATAGGTGGTGTTCTGGCGCTCTGGGTAGCTGTTCGAATCTTCAGACCACGTGAAAAGTCAACGGGACTTTTGAAGGCAACCTTTCGGGACGCAGAAGCGTCGGAGAGCAAACATGGTCAATCCAATGCACTGAGAGTCTGGAGGGCTACAACAGCCACAATAAACCATTATATGCTGCCGGAGAGCTTCACAGGTGTCTTTGGCCACATCTCGAGGGTGCAGCTAGTATTTCTGGCTGGGTTGCTGGCTTATTTGCTCATCTTCTCGTAAGCTAGATCCTTACCTGAATCGATCGCTTCTTCTGTTGTTCCATATCAAACCCAAATACAGAGTTCAATCACTACATTCACTAACATGCCTCTTCTCAATAGGCTCGTGGGTATATCTTACAGAACATGGATCACTCCGGTGAAGAAGTCACCCGGCAAGTTCAACACCCGTACCGGCCTGGGTGGCTTTTCCGACCGAGTTGGAGCCCTGGCCTATGCCCTGACACCCCTCTCGATTCTCCTTTCCTCTCGAGACTCGGCTCTTTCCCTTCTGACAGGCTTACCACATACTTCATTCCTATTCCTCCATGTCTGGACTGGTCGCATCATCTTCATCCAATCATTTCTGCACACCCTTGGGTGGACCATTATCGAAGCACGTCTCTACCAGCCTCAACCGGCCGTATATCGCGAATTCATGAGCCAGCTGTACATCATTTTCGGCGTTGTAGCCATGTTGCTAATAACGGTCTTATACCTTGGGAGTTTGAAGCGTATTGTACGACGGACCGGGTATCAGTTCTTTAAGTTGACGCATTACGTCACTGCCGCTTTGTACTTGGCCGCTTGCTGGATCCATTGGACGGGTCTGGCCTGCTGGATAATCGCAGCTATCATTCTACTTGCCATCGACCGAGGCATACGGCTTATGCGGTTATTACTTATCCATACCGGCTATCTTGGCACGAAAAACTGCGTGGGATTCAAGAAGGCAGAAGCAAAATTAAAGGTCTTTGAAGATGGAGATGGTGGGAAGATACTGCGATTAGAGCTCGAACACAACCACGGACCCTGGCGTGCTGGGCAACACTTCTTCTTGACGTTTCCGGAATTGGCATGGTGGGAGGCGCATCCATTCACACCGGCATCCCTATCTTCAGAGCATCCACAATGGCAGCGTCACGTGTACGTCATGAGAGTCAAGAGAGGCATCACCAGAAGATTGGCAGATCTGGCGATTAGCCGGGGCGGTGAGAGCTCGCTGGATGTGTTGCTGACAGGGCCCTATGGCGCGGGAAGTGAAATTACAGATACTAGCAGAGCAAAGAACATGCTTGCTATCGCAGGAGGTACAGGCATCTCGTTCGTCTTCCCACAGGTTCTGCAACTGCTGGCCAAGACTGTCGACGACCGGGAAAGGGGCTTAACACAGCTCGTGTGGATTGTCCGCAAGAGGGCAGATATTCAGTGGTTTCTACCAGAGATTGAGGGATTGAAGAAGAGCATTGAAGACCGGGTTCGTTGTGATAAAGAGAAAGTCGCCTTATACGCGGACAGGGTGAAGATTAGCATCTTGGTCACAAGACGATCAACGAACGAGCCGAAAGCGACAGGCTCATGCGTTTCAAGTCCAGTCACAAGCGACATCAGCAATGAGATAGGTGAAGATACAACCTTCAAGAATGTGGAGAGATCCTCGGTGAGTGAGCGTCTAGACATTCTCTGTGCTGGTGGGCGGTTCATCCACGTCAAACAACTGGAGAACCATCATCCTCAAATAGCGGAGCTATTGGACGCCTTCGCGACATCGTGCACAGCCGGAACAATTGATGTGGTTGGGAGTGGACCAGTAGGAATGGGTACCGACTTGAGAAGCGCTGTTGCAAGTCTGAATCATGCATCGAATGTATGGAGAGGCAATCAGACAGGGTATGTGAATCTTGTATGCGATGTGAGAGAATTGTAAGGAAATCCAATGGCCTACTTGCCTGTCTGCATATTCAAGTCTCGATGTATCAACAGATGTTCCCAGATCAAAGGACTGCATTCAGACACCGTACAGACAATAGCAATCAATTCATGCTCGTGATACAACAGCATCAAGCCACGACGGTGAATGCATTTCAACAAATATCAGCTCAGATACTAGTAGGAAGCTGCGCTTGGAGGCAAAGCATGAGCTGACTTTATTGGCTTAAGCCAGGTGCCTCTGGACCGGCCCGCAAATGAATGGGCTGCTCCGGCCACTAACTACTACAGTGCTGTGCTTGTAACTAATCCTAAAGTTAGTTAACTAACTAGTTAGGGCAATTCAACCATCGGACGTTATAAGGTGAACCTCGGAAGCCCAAGTACAAACACCAGACCACCCCCCACCAAGATTACGGCCACAATGCTATCAAGAGGAGGTAGAGCTGCGGCTCAGTCCTCGAGACAGCTTCTAACACGACAAAGCCCACGGTTCGCCTCACAATCCGCCCACCATGGCGAAAGTGCCCACCATGTCCCAGCAGGTTCCGGGTCTGAATCGTTCGGTGTACGACAAACCCCCTCCCTCAGCCTCGCTCAAATCCCCTCTTACCTCACGGATCCAATCTGACAGTTTCACAGAAAGGCTTCTACATCAGCCTTTCGCTGATGTCTGTCGGCCTCGTCGGCTACACTCTCGCCACATCCTCGGAAACCGCACCCCGGATAACACGCCTGATTGCATCTTTCAAGGAGCACCGTGAGGAACGCGATGGTCAGAGGAATGCACTACATCAGGCTGCTGCGGAGCAGGCGGCGTTTGACCGACAATTGTTTGCGTCTGCGACGCCGAGTCATTCGGGGGTCGATCTGAGGTATCCTGAGTGAGTGTTTTTGGTCCCATAGCTCTCCCATCTTTCAAAGCTTATGAGGAGAGGGTTCGCTGATGTGTTCTATCTCTAGGGCTCTAAATCGATCGTCGCCATGGAATGTGGTAGCAGGCGAAGGGGGCGCAGACCTCAGCAAGCTGATGGAGTATTATGCCCGGGAGAACGAGAAGGTGGAAAAGGAAAGGGCGGAGAGGATCAAGAGGAAAGGGAAGATTACGACTGTCTATGACGATACTACTGGTGGGAGGTTTCCGAGTTGGATGCCGTGGGTGGGTGGGAGCAAGAAGGTTGCACCTGGATTCAAGGAGTGAAATCCAATAAGAACATGTCTATATTGGATGGAAGGATTGTACATATCAGCGCGACAGATGAATCGAGGAACGGCCTTTTCGAGGCCGTAAACATGCTCTACTTTTTTTTGCTTCTACTTCTCTGGTTGTGATTTAGCCTGGTGTAAATGGCAGAGTTTGCAGTTGATTCTTCAAACATTTTCCGCTCGTCAAGAGCATATCCACCGCCCTGAATACCAATACAGTCAAGTAGCTGGTTATGTAGTATCATGCCATGCTGAACTGTGATGCCATGTCGATCTGTGATCTAGCGCTACCTCTTTGCACACCATAATATTTCGTGTATCGAAAGCTATCTGAGCCGCCAGATAATAGTACCAGTAGGCACTGGCAAAGCCTTAGGCGTGACGCATCACCACCAGGACACTCCACCCAACCCATCAGCACACATAGAGCCCTTTTCGCCAAAGACAGATGTTAGCAAAGCTCTCTGATGGTAAAGTTCCGGACCCAAAAGGAACTGGAGAGAGACATGAGGGCGGGCTCACGATTATGACATAAGGTGCCCTCCTATCCGCCTCCTCTGCCATCTCAGCATTTATTTCCGCGTCACCATTCTGTCCACCACCACTCCTTCTATGCAGATCCCTCTGCTGCTGCAACCTCTCCTTTGCTTTCTGGCTTTGGGTCGGTCCAGTGGGCGCATGGTCGTGCCATTCTTCTGACTCAACGCGGAGACGGACCAGTTCGCCCACGTCGAAATAGCAGGTTGACTCTGCAGGAGCATCGGGGGGGCGCCAGGCGTAGGTTTGTTCGTCGGCTATGCTGGTACGGGCGGAAGAGTGAGATAGAGTAAGGAACCTGGGGGTTGTATGGGAAAAACATGGTGAGGAGATGGGAAAGGCAGAGGGTGATATGGGTAGGTGAAATAGGTTCGGAGAAGGTCGGGTTGGGAAAGCGCGCAGATAAGCATAGGTGGAAATAGAGGATCAGAGCTCACGGGGAAAAGAACATAACACCTACAATGTGGATCCTTCGAAGAGCAGACTAGTCGGGACGTGTATGTCGGAGAAGAAATTCACACTGACTGAGCATGGCTCTCCATTAGCTTAGCTACAAGAATGCTGCCTAAAGGACTGCTAGACCGGATGAACATACCTCGAATACCCTGCTCTGTACAGCTAGAAATCCTTCCTGTAATGATCTCTCCCTTGAAAGGACGAAAAACGACAAGGCGGAACTCGACTATCTCCTCATCAGTCCACCCAAAAATCCCAGTGGACTTAGAAACACGCCTACCGTTGACATTGACGAAGCCATCACCGTGGCCTATGAGTCCATCGGAGACTTTCAGCAGATCATACATACAAATGCATAGTCCAATCTTCTGAACCACCTGGGGGAGCGGTCAATACGATCGATCACTCTGACACAATGCTATGGATCTGTGTACTTTGTTGGAGTATTTTTCATTGACTTTGTCCTCGACCTCATCCCGGCTCACTTTGTAGAACTCATGAGGTGGGATCTGGACAAGATCTGAGATGGTAGTCTGGGGAAGCTTGTCAGTAGGCCACTGGGAGTGATTTGCGATAAGATGGCCCGTACGAGAATGAACATCACGAAACCCGTAGCAAGAGTTTGTGCTGGTTTGAGGTATATATGTTTTGTAAGAATATCATATTGGATTGCAGAATTTATGATCCTCGACGCATAAGAAGGTTTCTTCTTGTGATTGAGCACAGAAGATTATGGTGTGTCTAGAATATAAAGTTTCTTTTATGCATTGCACCAAGACAAAGGTGTAAGGGCTTCTATATCCAGCAAAATCCCAAATTCCCACTTTGAGCTGTGACTCCAGGCATGTGGAGAAGGGGGAAAGTTGGAGAAGTCTGAATGTGCTTCGTGATCTCCAATTCTTTTTGTTTCTCGAGTCATCTCCTCTGTTTGACCACTGAGACTGAGTACATGTGTCACGTTTCACACTCCTTGACACACTCCTTAACCAGGAGACCGCTTCTATAGCTTGCTATCACTCCACGTATTCGATATGCGTCCATAGTGACCGTTACCACAGCATGGCCCAGCCTTTCTCCTTTCCCCCACCTCCCCCGCCTCCATCTCGGAAAGACTCGCAGCCTCTTTCCACGCTCGCAGGTTCAAACTACGCATCATACCATGGAAGCACTGGCAGGGGCCGACGAGACAATTCTGGTAGAGGGAGAGGTCGTGGTGATGCATCAACGGGCCGTGGATATGTGGGAAGAGGTCCCGGATTTCGCGGAGCATACGGAGGAAGTCATGGCATGGGAAGCTTTGATCACAATATCAATGGCTATAAAAAGAACTTTTCGCATCCGCAGAATCCAAGCCAGGATGCTCAGTTTCTGCCACAAAGCTTTCAAACCTCCAACTATGGGCAAAAGCGACCTTACTCTGCGGCCTTCAACAAACCGGCTACTTCCTTGCTCCGACCCCAGGCAGCACCCGCTGTACCGAGCTTTGGCGGTGATATACTTGCTCAACCAGCTTCCAAACCGACACCCTCATCAACGCCGAAGAAGAAGCCTCGAAAGCATAATCAATTAGGACTCACGCCAGCCTCCCAAGACCACGAATCTAGCTCCGATGAGGACGAAGAGACTAAGCTGTCCAGTAACATGGCTTCAGGAGCACAATCCAACTCAGCAGTTCTACAATTTGAATACAAAGGTCGCACGGCAACGCTGCAGACTCCCGCAGATATAGCAGCATGGATAGCAGAGAGGAAGAAGAATTTTCCCACCGCAGCGAAAGCTGAGGCAGCAAAGAAGGAAGCCGAGCAGAAGAAAAGAAAATGGGAAGAGAGCAAGAAGGAGAGGGCTGAGGCTCAGAGGTTGCAAAAGTTGGAGAAGGATAAGATCAGGCAAGAGGAACTGAGAAAGAAAGCTCTGGAGACTATGGGATCCAAGAAGGCCAAAAATGAGGAGGACAGTCATGACTTGACAACGACGAACCACGTGGAGAGCGAGGTGAGGAAAGCTGCACTGAAGACGGAGAAGCTGAAGCGTAAACTTCAAAAGGTTCAAAGGGATGCGCGAAAAGCGGAGGAAGCACTGGCGCGGCTGCAGCAGGGCAGAGTCACCATCGAAGAACTTGGGCCACCAGATGCCGGGCGCTCTGAAAAGTTGATGTCGAATTTACCAGATGACGGGACCGTTGCAATACTACCATCTGATACACCTGGGCGGAACGCGGACCCTTCGAATAAGATATCGGAGCTCAAAGTAGCACTGTTGAAGGACGAAGACGATATCTTAGCTGCTTCCTCCGATTCCTCACTTTCGGATGTTGACGCAGACAGCTCCGAGGCTGATGATGCCACAAGCTCATCCGGTTCAGACTCTGACTCGGATCCAAACCATCCTCCTGCTTCAGCAATAGATTCGATTTCAGAACCTGAATCAAATTCGGACTCGGCGCCCGAAGAATTGACCTCAAAGCGAACTGCACTCGATCGCATACCACCACCAACCCGGATCAATTCCTCCTCCCGGTCATCCAACGCTGCTCCGGACGAGAAGAAGCGGCCCCGCAACGCATGCAGGAACATGATGCGCTCCGGAAGGTGTCAGTTTGGAAGTCGATGTCGATATTCACATGATTTGGACGGAAGACGACCACACGGAGATGAACAGAAGATAGGTAGAAAGGTTATAGAAAGAACAGATCGGGAAAAGGGCTCCGGAAAAACGGGTCGGAAGGGTCTATATCAGGTTCTGGTAGAGAAGGAGCTGGAGGAGGAGAGAAGAGCGGTATTGGAGGTTATCATGGACATGGGGGAGAAGGGGATGCTTGAGGAACCGCGGCCAGAAGAAGCTGAGGAGACCCAAGTATAACGAATGCCAGGCAGGATCCAGATGAAATGCATGCGGCTCATTCATAACGCTGCCATGCTTACACCCGCAACCAGAGCGATCTATTGGTACTTCCCCTACGAGGGTCTGTGCCCTTTAAGCGATCTCATCGCTCTCTGTACCCGCGAGCCGCCAGCCTACATATAATAATATCCATACAGACTCCCAGAATTGTACCCAATCGCTCTCATATTGACAGCTACTGTACAGTCCGGCTATATGAAGTAATCTCCCGAATCTCGGCCGCCTGCCTACCCAGTAAGCTACTGTACAATGATAAGCCAGCGGCCTCTCACTTGCGCTATACAAACCGATAACTAAGTTAGTTACAAGAAGCCAAAGTCAAGAACGGAGCGCATCCACAAACAGCTCAGCCAACCCGAGCCAACGAGATGCGAAGCTTTCTGTGCCGAGCCAAATCCAAACCCCCGCGACAGTGCTGATGTGCAATGCTGGTCTTGTGTACATATACATACGCGTTCTGAATAC
>NW_006916638.1:140769-178225 GCF_000464535.1 Endocarpon pusillum Z07020
CTGGCGCTTGATTCGGATGCGCTGGACGAGGCTGACTCGCTGCTGGCGCTGGCTGAGGAGGCGGTGGCGGAGGAGCTGACCGCGCTGGCGCTGGCGCTGGCGGTGGATGCGACGAGGGAGGCGGTGTTGGTGGCGCCTTGGACTTGGAAGCCGCCGCTGAAGTTGTAGTCGGTGGGGTTGGCGTCGTCGATGATCTGGACGTAGACTTGGCCGACAGGGACGTCGGCGGGGATGGTGAAGGTGGCGCTGCCCGTGTTGGGGATGTTTTCCGCGACGACGATGCCGTCGGTGGGTTGGATGTCGCCGCTTGTTTGGATCTTGATGGTTACGGTTCTGGATAGGGGCCTGTTAGTGTGGCAGGTCAATTGGAGGGCGCAGGTTTAATAACGCTCACCCGCTGGATGGGTTGTCCCAGCTCAGTGTCAGTGGTTGGCCGGCTTCGGCTTGGATGCCGGATGCCGGATTGTTGATGACATTGTTATTGCCGCCTTGCGCAGCGACGAGTGCGGCAAAGGCCAGAACGATTGGAACCCAGGGGCGCATGGTGATTGAAAGCTCGGAATTGGTATTGAGAATTGAATTATATGCAAGTTCTGAAGTAAGGTAATGTACAGTGGAAGCGAAGACGGTCTGAAAGTGAATGTACAGACGATGGGTGATGGAAAGAATGAATGACTAGATAGTAGGAAGAAATAACACGACTTGAGGAATCAAAACATCTCTCGTGGAAGTGAACGCGTTCATTTTCAGCGGACTTGGACCGGGAGGCCTTGGGGATGAAGCTAAGACAGGCCGATGCGCAAGCTGATCTCTTTTTTTGGTCCGTCGGTCCCATGCTGCCCCTTTTTTGTCATTCGCATCTACTACGTACCGTAACTAGTACGCCACCAAGCCCATCCATACTACTAGCTAGTTAGTTAGTGCGTAATATTAGATGACCTGCCATGGCAATAGAGTTTACCACGGACTCGTGCCTGGAGATTTGACGTGCGGGAAAACCAATAGTGAAGGCTTACCACTGGAGAGGGTGGTTGCATCGTGCTTGTCCTCGCGTGGTACGGAGTACTCGTGCAGCTCACTCGTGCAGCTCTTGGGGAGATGTGAGATGTGAGATGTGAGCGGGAAGTTGCCGGGCTTGACGATTACCAGAATCGGCTTCACGATGCACCCTGCTGGCCTCAGCCGTGCTTGGTGGTGATGTGACACAAGTTGAACCCGGGAATGATCTTCATGATGGGTACCACACTCACTCCCGTCCATATGGTTTAGTTACCTTTGGTACTTTGCATATTGCGGGCAAGGCAGTTGTTGGTTGCCAGATTGTCCAGCAATACGATGGAGTGATGATCTTGGTGCATTCATCTCCCGCTGGAGACTTTGCTCACTTCCTTCTTTGCAATAACATTTTCCTTGGTTTGGCATTGGCCTGCTTTGGAGACGGACGAAACCCTCGCACCCTCCGTACTGCGACTTGCTTGCTCCAGCAATCCAGTTGTTTGACTTGATTGAGCTGTTTGGATTTTGAACGCCAGCATTTCCACCTGCGGCGAGAATATGTGAGAACAAAGGACATTTCTGTCTGTGCCCTCTCTGTCTTGCTAGGAATCGGCGAAGGTCTGGATGTGACCCTCCTTGGAAAAGGGATCTGACATCTGCCACCTGGATCCAAAGGAAGGGAAGACGCAGAGAACCTGGATCAGATTTGTACTTGGTGGCATTTTGGCTAAAACATCATCGCTTCCTGCGTCTTACTACGCATGATGAAATGGTATAACAAGGTTCATTGCTTTACTCGATTCGGGCCTCAAGCTGTGCTTGGTATATGCGGGCCGACTTTCAAGTCACACCAGATGTTAACCCACCGCGGTAGACAGATTCTCACAGGCTGGGAATTGGCCTCTAGCGGATGAATGACAGGTCCACTCACCGCTTGACTGCATACACGGTTTCTCTGACCTGGGATGGGCAGTTGGTTCGGTCGCTATGCGGCCTTCCACGGCATTTTCGAGGTTCGGGACTTTGCACCCCCTTAATGAAGCGATTGATGGTAGGACTGTATCACCCACGATAATTGGCTGCCAGGCTGGCACTTCCTACGTAGTCAGGGGACTGGCGCCAGCTGCAGCAGCAATCAACGTTTTTGATGCAGCAAAATGAAGCATCCTCCGTGAATCCTCCGCATTGGGCACGCGAGAAGGAGTCATCTGCTGCCACGTGTTGGACACCTCGTATATCACATTAACTCCGTCGGCTAAATTTCAGGCCTCTGGCCTGGAAATAATGAAACGATAGAGCCCTGCCTGATAGTGTCAAAGCTCGACTGCTGGGGCGCTGGGGCGCTGGGGAGCCGATATGACTCGCTGGTAGATAGAATAGTGGATCGTCTTCTCCAGGTGTCGCAACCCCTGCTCTTGAGTCCACCGGTGTCTCGGGTAAAAGCGATCAAGATAGGACGATAACCCGCTGGAGCATACGTACTACGTAGTAATCTAGTCCAGAGGACATAGTACGAAAATCCCACGCGCTGATTGATCTATCTCGGAAATGGAACCGCCCAACGCTGTGATGACTGGTAGCTGGAGGCCCTTCGGCCATGCAGCGCCTCCAGACCAACTGTTGGCTAAGGAGTTAGCATGGCCTAGTGACCTACGAATACTTGCTGCATTGCCTACATGGACGACCGAGTCCGATGTCACGCTTAGGTATCAACTAAAGTGAGCGTGAGCACGTCAAGGAGGTGGGGCCCTGTCCGAGAAAGACAAAAGATGCTCTCGGGCCCTGTCACACCCTGACCCTTGGATCCTTTATGGTTGGTCAACCATGTCGATGGCGGCGATGGGCTGCATGGGGTTGAAATCCCTAAAGCAATAATTGCCTAAAGCAGCGCAATCTGGCTCTCCCGTCCTTCAAAGAACGAAGGATGTTGCAGTTGGACAAGGATTTCGAGCTGTGCATTTTGCAGGAGCAATCCGTTTCCAGCAATTGTGGAAAATGATATCCAGTGCATGCGCTGGCCTGCAAAGTCAAATGATAACCCAAGGACATGTCCCTCCAGATATTCTTTCAATTGTGACAGTCTTGTCCTACAACATCCGTGATGCCTCAAACGCCTCCTGTGAAAGATGCTTGATCCTCCCCATAGTATTCTCCTCCAAACTTGATTCTTGTTCTTGCCACTATTCATTGAGAGTCTGTCGAAACCCACCTTGTCCTTCAAGCTCCATGCCAAGCTGCCATCCTGACTCTGGGGGCATATTCGCCAGCCCTGATCAGCAACAATTTGGGCGGAAGAGAAGAAGGAAAGAAGAGAACTCGCCAACTTCTCAGGATGAGAGTGCCTGCTAGCAACATCTCGGAACAAGAATTCGAGGCCTTGCCTCCAACCCTACAACGCAAAGTGAGTTGTTTATTGTCTTCATCTTTTCCACGTCCAATGCAATTGCAGCGTTTCTGTCCTCCCCCCCCCCTTCCCCCTCCTCCTCATTGGCCAGAGGAATCATGCAGCGGTGCCCCCCCTCCTTCCCCTCACAAGGTCAGCCCAACAGACAATTGTATGCCCGCCTATACACAGTCGGCCGGGCCAGCCGCTTTGACAGCAAAATGAAGTCATGACAAAGAAACAAAGCCTGGGCAAGAAGTGAAAGCGTGATCAACACTGCGCTCCAATCTTTAGCCTACGGATAGCAAGGGAGCTTGCGCAGGAGATCTGGGATTGGCCAAGACAGGCGAGTCCTTTCAATGCAGTGGCTCAGGCACAAGCGATGAGAAACTATTGACACTTAGCTCCCCCCCCCCCAAATCGCTCTCCACTTTCTCACACAATGATGTCGAGGCTTAGTCAACCGGTCAACATGCGCCTCGCTATTGATATCGAGTCACCCCTACTATCTCCATTGGCCACAGACTGATAACTTGTCTGTCTTTTGCAGTACTTTTCAAGCCTGGAACGGTTACGATTAGCGCAGGATGGCGCATTCTCCCCACCGCTACGACCATCTACCTCGTCGTCTCGGAAAGATCGAACGATACTGCGCGCTGGTCTGGACCAAAAAAGACCACCCCTTCCTCTCCAGGAGAAACTCTCCTACCTCACGCGGCCGTCATCCCGAAGACGCCTACGCAAATCCAAGTCTACCAACACGCAGTATTTGGCATCTCAGATCGACGCAATATGGTTCTCCTCACTTCCGCAGAAGATACAACAGCGCCAGTTCACCCGCGAAGAGCAGGTCTTCCTGGCTGGAAATCGTGACGTCGTGATCCTGGACGGTTCCGACGAGGCATTGTACAGGTTGGGACGTCAGCCTAACAACTCATTGGGAAGTCTGCGCACGGATGCCACATTCCACAGCCGACAGAAGAATCACATAACAAACGCTGAGCCAGTTGATGATTCTACCGTCGACATGGACGATAATATCTATGATAGTTTTCGGTGGTTGGAGGAGGAGGACGACCTTGATCTTACGCTAGACAATTATCACAATGCCATCGTTAAGACCACTCACAACCCATTGACCGGAGATCGACGCGTACCTTCTCTTCGTCGCACCCTTTCTCTTACCTCGCTGAGGCCCCGCCGGAATTCTCTGTCCATCAAGCCACCGCTATCAAGCCATTCGACCATCGCACCGCTAGGTTCTGGCTGGGGAGCTCGACCATTGTCATCTATCCCTACCCCTCTTCAGCAGCCACAGTCATCTATCCCTGCCCCTCTTCAGCAGCCACAGTCTTCTGTCTCCTCCATCAAACCTTCGGCCCAATATTACCAAGACCCGGAAGCTCGTCTCAAGCTGCGGCTCTACCTTGCTTCGCCCCAGAACTTTGATGAGGCACTTGAGTTTGGTTTCCCTTCCTTGGAAAGCACAACGTCTGTGCAGCCACCTGTGCAGCCACCTGTGCAGCCACCTGTGCAGCCATCTATCCCCACCGATGACTGCAGGAGAACCGAGGAAGCCGAGCACAGTTTTCTGGATGATGCGGCATCATCATCGCCACTAGAAGAGGAGGATGATAGAGATGATGACATGTCCTTGACTGATATGGATAGCCCACAAACCCCTCAGGATACTGTTTTCCAACCTTCACGCCCATCGCAGAAGAATAGCTTGGACAGAAACGGTCCGTGGCGCCCGCACATCCTTCACAGCTCGCCTGAACTATATGCACAAGGTCCCCCCTGCGGACGTGAAATGACGCTACACATGACCTTGACCCGGCCAGATCTACGGACAGAAACGGATCTCAGGCAGATGCCAGCCTACAGCAATAGTCCTCTTAGATCAGGTAGTCTTTCTCTTTCAAAAGAAAGGCATCCTATTCAGAATCCCGTGCCAGAGGACCGGTCTAAGATGAAGAAATTGTGGAAGAAATTGACCAGCCGATGAATTACCTTTCTGCATTGCGGTTTTAGGAGTAAGGATTATGAAAAGACGATACCATTCGGGATTCTTAATTTCTGGGAGCGATAACTAGGCCTCGTTGCATCTTTTGCCATGGCGTACGGACTCTTGCATGCCTTGAGGAACCTGGCACTGTACTACCACTTTTAGATATAATAGGATGCGGAGAACGTCAGGAGAAGCGTCAGTGGACTCTCCAACACCAATGAAGAATTTATCACAATGGATGAGCTTAATACGTCCATAACAGCGCCTTTTCCTTTTGAACTAACCTCTAATCTTTTAGCTAAGCGGAAAATGTTGGTTCACTCTCCAGGCAGTCGAGTAGTTGAGTGGCCTCTGACCCAGCAAGCAGTAGTTACTACGGTATGTATTAGCAGGCCGCGCGGGTGGTCCAGCTTGATGTACGTAGTATGCATCTGCCTAGGGCTATTTTAAGAGATAGTTAGTTGAAGGCTCGGCCCCGGAAGTGAAGTGACGGGTGTGCATCCGCCTCCACTTACGGTAGCTCTCTAGTAATCTTAGGGAAGCTAATCTCGAGGCAACAGTGAACCTCAGCGCCTTGCAATTTACTTCTCATAATCATTTCTACCCATTCTCCAGTCTCTCTTGAGGCGGTACCATCTATCTCGCCATATGTTGCGAAGATGATATTTAGGTCCTTGACGGCGCCTGTGCTGCTGCTGACTACCGTGTCCCTTTTATCAGCACCATGGCAGAGCCTAGCGAAGAAGGACGCGCCCAGAATCACCTCCACCACCTTTGACCACCCTCTTCGGAGCATCTTCTATTTTGACGACTCGGACATTCTGTTGGGTCTCGATGCCGAGGATGAAAAGGTGTATCGATCTACCAATGCTGGCGAAGACTGGAAGGTTGTGGATGACGGTGGTGTAGAGCGAGCCTTCGATATATCTCCCCATCCGTACGACCGAGACCGAGCCTACATCATAGGAGTAGAGCATGCCCATTGGGTGACCACAGATCGGGGCGAGTCATGGCGCAAATTCGAAGCCGATGCTGTACCTTACAACTATCGACAGACCCTAGCCTTCCATGGTCGCGATCCTAAGAAGCTCATCTTTCAAGGTCACACCTGCGCTAATTGGGAGTGTAGAGATGTCGCATATTACACTGATGATGATTTCGAACATCTTCATGTACTCAGAGAAGGCAGCTTGGGGTGTAGCTGGGCCGTCAGCACTCCTCTATTCGGCATTGGCATTGAACCTGAAGTTGAAAATAGGATATTTTGCGTTGCTCGTGGGCTCTTTTCTCCCTGGTCAAGCGAGAACCGGCTGTTGGTCTCGGATGATTATTTCGAGTCTGAGGAAGAGGCTATGCTTGGAGGCTCAAGAGCAATTGGTGGTATCATCAATATGGCTCCTGTGAAGAAGTACTTGGTGGTCGCAGTTAGAGCCGAAGGGACGGACGAATTAGCACTTTACGTCTCCGACGACAGCAGTCAATGGCACCGGGCAGAATTCGGCAATCACAAAGTTCTGGAAGAAGCATACACCGTGCTGGAGAGCACGAACTACAGCATGCAAGTAGACGTGATGGGCATGGGTGAGACGGGGACCCTCTTCACATCTAATTCGAACGGCACTTATTTCACCAAGAATATCGAGCACACAAATCGAGGTCCCCGGGGGTACGTGGATTTTGAAAAGATCACTGGAATCCAAGGTATTGTTATTGTAAACGTGGTAGACAATTGGGAGGATGTTGAAAAGAAAGGAGCGGAGAAGCATATCACAAGCAAGATCAGCTTCGACGATGGCCGCACCTTTCAGGATTTAACGGTAGGGAGCAAGCGACTTCACCTTCACTCCGTGACAAACCCCTCCACCTCCGGCAGAGTTTTTTCTAGTCCCGCTCCTGGTATGGTTATGGGTGTTGGCAATACTGGAAAGCGCCTCCAGGACTACAAGGAAGGCAACCTATATGTCTCGGACGATGCCGGGTTGACATGGAAGGAAGCTCTTGAGGGCGCCCATAAATACGAGTTTGGCGACCAAGGAGCTGTAATTGTGGCAATTGACGACCAGGACACAACGAAGGAAGTGAAATATTCGCTCAATCACGGGAAAGACTGGGCCAAAGCAGATCTCGGCGAAAAGATTCGAGCAAAGCTATTAACTACTGTTCCCGATTCCACCAGTCTCAAATTTCTTCTTGAAGCCACCAAGGAAGATGACTGGTACCTTTTCGTGATCGACTTCGAGGGCCTTCATGAGCGCAAATGCAAGGAAGACGACTTCGAGAAATGGCCTGCACGGCTTGGTGAGGATGGTGACCCCAGTTGCATTATGGGGCATAAACAATTCTATCGGAGACGGATGGCGGACGCTGACTGTTTCGTGGCTGAGGAATTCAAGGACCCCTTGCCACAGACTGAGCCTTGCAAATGTTCAAGAGAAGACTTTGAGTGTGATTTTAATTACATTCGAAGTGAAGATCAGACCGAGTGTGTGCCTGCTGTGCCTCTCATACCTCCTGCTGGCGAATGCAAGAATTCTGAAGACACCTTCACCGCTAGCTCCGGATTCAGGCTCATTCCAGGAGATGACTGCGAAAGGAAAGGCGGAGAAGAGCTTGACAAGGAGGTAAAAAGACCTTGCTCAGGTAGCAAGAAGGCCCCTGCGTCCGGGGAAATCACTCACGAAACGACAACCTTTGGGTCAACCCAGTTTAGCGAATGGCACTACCTCGAACGAACGCAGTCAAGTTCTGGTGACGATGAATCAGTCATTATGCGTACTGCTGATGGCAAGGTTTTCCTGACCAAGGACCACGGAAAGACATGGCTAGAAATCCTCAAAGGAGAAAAAATCACTTCTATCGCTCCGCACCAATACTTCAACGACGCAATCTTCTTCCTCACAGAAGGTAAAAAGGTTTTTTATTCACTCGAGCGAGGAGACAATTTGCAAGATCTTGAGGCTCCTGCGCCTCCACATCCAGACCTACGGACACTGCACTTTCACCCGGATTACAAAGACTCCTTACTCTGGACTGGACCAAAGGACTGTGGCACGAAGACATGTGGCGCCACATATCATACTGAAAACCGGCACGAATGGAGCCTTCTCCTTCAAGCAGTTAAGAAGTGTGAATTTATCCAACGGGAAGGCCGAGCATCTCAGGAAGACGATAAAAATCTGGTCTTCTGTGAGCAATACAAGAACGAGAACCCCAGCAACTCTCTACAACTAGTGTCAAGCACAAGTTGGTTCAAGGATAGGAAAGTGCACTTTGATGACATCCTCGACTTTGCAACCATGTCAGAGTTCATCATTGTGGCAGCTAAGACCGAAGACCACAAGTTCTTGAAGGTCGACGCCAGTGTCGACGGCCGCGTCTTTGCACCAGCAGAATTTCCACCCAATTTCCAGGTCGAACATGAGCAAGCTTACACGGTCCTCGATAGTTCAACACACGCCGTCTTCCTACATGTCACAGTCAACAACGAGAAGAACCAAGAGTACGGGTCAATCATCAAATCCAACAGCAACGGCACCTCTTATTCGCTCTCTTTGCGCCACGTCAATCGTGACGAGGTGGGTTTTGTTGACTTTGAGAAGATGCAAGGGATTGAAGGAGTAGCAATGGTGAATGTTATTGACAATGTGAAGGATGTAGAGTCTGGGAAGGACAAGAAATTGAAGTCTATGATCACGCATAATGACGGCGCGGAGTGGACGCTCATTCCGCCACCTGCGAAAGATATGGATGGAAACAAGTTTGGCTGCGTGGAGAAGGCTGATACTGCCAGCGAGAAGTGTTCGCTGCACATTCACTCCTACACAGAACGCTACGACAAGCATGCCACCTTCTCCTCCCCGTCAGCTATTGGTCTTATGCTCGCCGTAGGAAACGTGGGCGACCACCTCACTCCCAAAGATAGTGATGACACATATACCTTCATCACACGCGATGGTGGCATCACGTGGAACGCGATCAGAAAGGGCAGCTACTTATGGGAATATGGCGATCAGGGAAGCATTATCGTTATTTGTGACCAAGCCAAAGCCACGAACGTGGTATATTATACGCTTGATGAGGGTAAGACATGGGCGGAGTACCAATTCTCCGATACTGAGATGGACACGTACCAGATCAGCACAACCCCTTCTGACAACAGTCGAAACTTCCTTCTTTGGGGCAGATTTGAGGGCAGCGACAAGGTTTCGACAGTGAACCTTGATTTCACTGGTCTGAAAGAACGCCAAAGACAGTGTGTTCTGAAGGACTCGTCGCCGGAAGAAGATGATTACGAGCTGTGGGAACCTAAGCATCCACTACAAGAAGGGAACTGTCTCTTTGGACACGTGGCGCAGTACCATCGCAAGCGACTTGATAGGGAATGCTACAATGGATTCAAAACCGAAGGATTGCACAACATTGCCAAGAACTGCTCTTGTACAAGACAGGACTTTGAATGGTAAGACAGCGATCCCCGGTTCATCGGCGATATATTGGCTAACCACTTAATAGTGATTACAACTACGAGCGCCTAGGCGATGGTACCTGTCAGCTAGTTCCTGGTCTCCAACCAGCCGATCATGCTCTTGTTTGCAAAGAAGACCCTAGACAAATCGAATATTTTGAACCCACTGGCTATCGTCGAATACCGCTCACCACGTGCCAGGGTGGCAATGAATTTGATAAGCTCAGATCACGGCCATGCCCTGGTCATGAAGCTGACTATGACGAAAAACATGGCATAAGCGGACTAGGCTTGTTCTTTGCCATCCTTGTTCCTTTCGTGGCAGCTGGAGCCATTGGCTATTATGCTTGGACGAATTGGCGGCACAAGCTGAGTGGCTTTGGTCAGATCAGACTTGGTGAGGGTGGCGCACCATCCACCTTCACTGATAGAGACAGCCCTCTGATCACTGTCCCTATTGCTATCATTGCTGGCACATGGGCAGTGGCCAAAGCTACTCCACTACTCGTCATGAGTTTGTGGCGGAGTGCGAAGGGATATCTGCCTGTTGGCAGTGGCAGTTCAGGTGGTTGGATGGGACGATCGCATGCACCATATACGAGCCGAAGCGCCTTTTCAGCACGGAGGCAGGATTACAGCCATGTGGTGGCGGATGAAGATGAACTTCTTGGAGATGATCTGGACGATGGAGAGGAGGCGTAAAGCCCTCGTGCTCCTCGTTCTACGTGCGCTCTTTCAGATAGATCTGTACACCAATCTCAAGTACGCATTGGACCTTGTATAGGTATAGTACTCGTATGACCAAGCCAATACAGGCGTGGGAAGAATCTGCCATCTTCCGGATCGTAAGCGGGTCCTCCTGGAACTGTTGGGTAGTTAGCATAAATTCGGCTGTCTATCCGTCTATTCGTCTATCTGTCTATTTGATCATCATGGCCAACAAGTACTACAGTCACTGTGCAAAAGTATCCGACCAAACCCACAAACACACCAAAAGGTGCACTTTTTAACAATGAATAAAAACTTTAGCTAGGCGACAACTAGATATTTAAAAAGTTGTGAATTATTGAAAATTAGTAGATTAATCCTTTATTAATAGAAATTTTTGTCTCAAAACTCGTAGATTTTGAAAAGAAGAATTAAGAAGTAGAGTAATCCAAAATTCTAACAAAATTTGTATGGGACTCCATACAATTTTTTCTTCTTTTTGGAAAGTTTGACTTGAAACTTGTTCTATTGAATATCTAGATATTTTATAAGAAAATTTTGTATTTATGAATAAATATTTGATTAATTCTAAATTTATATTAAATTTAAAATCTAGTAGTTGACGCCTAGCTAAAGTTGCTATAACTATTTCAAAAAGTCGTCTTTTTGGTGTGGTTCCACACAAATTTTGAAGTTGGCCGGATACTTTTGCACTAGTACTGTAAGTACTCCGTAGTAAACAAACCCCTAAGATGTAAATGTCTTGGCAACGACTGCACTTGGCGCTCCGTTGACACAGCTCCGGGCGGGCCTGGAGGAGCTACAAAGCTTCAAATCTGAAAAAGCTACCTCGTAGTTAATTCACAGACTCTAAACTCTCTGCACCCTCGCCTAGCCATATTATCCTCATCGACAGCAAGCCTCCGTCTTCTGCTTCGCCCTGCGCATTACACAATCCCCCGTTCATCCAGGATTCGCAGCGTTCTCTTCTACATCTGCAACCATGGTGCTGGAGGCGACGATGATAATGTACTTATATTCTTGCGCCTATCCTTTACGACTTCCTCTATTCCGGGTGCTAATGAATACATCCTGTGCAGAGTGGACAATAGCGAAAGTAGCAGAAATGGCGACTACCTGTACGTCTCAACTCTCTTGGTACCTGTCCATCCAACATCTAATCTGGTCCCCTCCGATCGAGATAACTTTTTCCCACTACCGTGACTAACACACGTCCCAACCCTCTATAGGCCCACCCGTTTCGGCGCGCAATCCGAAGCGGTCAACATGATCTTCAACGCCAAAACGGGCGCCAACCCGGAGTCCTCGGTCGGACTGATGACGATGGGAGGGAAAGGACCCGAGGTGCTGGTCACGCTGACGACGGATATCGGGAAGGTATTGGACGGATTGCATCGCACGCGGATCTGGGGGGAGGGACATCTGAGTACGGGGGTGCAGGTGGCGGGGGTGAGTTTCACCACTTCTTTCTCTACTTCTGCCGTGTCATTACCATGCGGAGGAAAGGGGGGAGGAAGACGCATTAAGAAGGGAACCCTAAGCTGATCTTTTCGGTCTATGCGCGGCAGTTGGCGCTCAAACACCGCCAAAACAAATCCCAACGCCAACGCATCATCGTCTTCACCTGCTCGCCGATCGCCGACGACGAGAAATCTCTGATCAAGCTGGCCAAGCGCATGAAGAAAAATACCATCTCGGTTGATTTCATCGCCTTTGGGGATCTGGAATCCGACACCAAGACGAAGTTGGAGGCCTTCAACGAGAATGTAAAAGGAGGGGAGGGGAGCCATCTCGTGATTGTGCCGCCCGGACCGAACCTGCTCAGCGATGTGTTACTGACTAGTCCGATACTGGCTGGTGAGGGCGGCGGAGCGGGTGGCAGTGGCGGAGAGAATGGTGTGCCTGGCTCTGGGGAAGGCGGTGCGGCAGGCGGAGCGGCGGCGGCCGGCGGACCCGGATTCGACTTCGGGATTGATCCTAGCGTGGATCCCGAGTTGGCCATGGCGCTGAGGATGAGCATGGAGGAAGAAACCAATCGGTTGGAGAGGCAGAGGCGGGAGCGCGAAGAGGCAGAACAGAAAGAGAAACAGGAGAAGGAGAGGCTGGAGGGCATCCCGGAGGAGGGTGGAGCTGCGCAGGCGCAGCCGCAGACGCAGACGCAGGGCGAGCCGAGTACTGGCTCTGGTGGGGGAGAAGCTTCGGGGGACGGGGGAGAAAAGAAAGAGGGAGGAGAAGACAAGAAGGATGGAGGGCCTGATGCTGCTGCTGGAGCTGGGGTCCCAGATGCAGATAAGATGGATACGGCATAGAAATCTGCTTGGGAGACGGCGGGCGAGTTTAGCGCTCGCAGTGCTCTCAGCTTTCAGCCTGACTTCTTCGATGTATCATGGTTGGCAAAGGCACTGGCATGCATAGCGGGCGTTTTATTCTTCTTATAGACATTGCTGAAGAGCGAGCCGCACTAAATCTCCCCCATTTCAATGCTTGCGCGCTTCTGCTCTGATTTCCGTCTCACCGGCCTCCCGAGTGAGGTCTAGACTATCCAAGTGGTCCCACTCCGCCCAACCGAGCTCCCTCGCGTCATGCATGGCAGATTCTTTCTCGTCTTGGTGATGCGTAATGGCTGGCTTGCGCTACAGATTTCTTTGTACTCAAGGCTGGCACGAGACGGGACAGAGATCCAAGGGTCTTTTGGGGGATATGGCTTTCCCTTCCATGTCCTGATGATGGATAGGTCGACGGGGTGGTATGTCGCATGTTTGCAGGCTGTCGTGAATGGGCACTATGGGCTTCTTGACATCGTAGGACGAGTTTCGGAGTGGCCGTTCTCATTCAATTTTGGCTCGGATGGCGTATCGCGGTGGCCGGGGTCGAATCCTTATAGTTTGGCGGCTGACCATTATCATCACTGCGCTCCAGCCGCTGGCTAGGCGAGGACCATTATAGATTTTCACCTTCTCTCCGCGATTGAGCCCTGCCCATTGGCCATATACCTACCCGGAGACATCTGCCAAAGGGTTCCTTTTCAATTCGTTCTCCCTCCAACTCTCCAATCACCGCCCACCCAACCACTGTCCAACCGCCCTATCCCAGCCCTCAACCCTGATCGGCATCTCAAGCTGATAGAACGGATTCTTCATAACATGATCTGCATACCGCTCATATACGCCTTTCATGACCGCATCCACATTCGGCATGAGCGGGTCGGTGATGAGGAGAAATTTGGTTCCGGTGTGGGTTTGGAAACAAGTTAGGCGGAAGAAGGAGGTTTCGAGCGTTTCTAGACCGGTGACTGGGAGATTGGGATTTGGTGTTGTGGTCTGGATTTGTTGGGAGGAGGGCGGGTTGTTATCGAGGGATGGAGCGATGTTCGAGGCGTTGGGATTGCTGTTGGGTCGGCTAGAGGAGGTAGGGTTTCTGGTAGGGATTCGCGGCGTGAGGGATTTCGTTATGGCGTGTACGCCGTGGAAGGTGCCCGCTAGGACGAGGTAGTCGTTTGTGGAGATCTTTTCGACCGAGGGGTTGGGAGAGGGAGAGAAATCGCGGTTATAGACTAGGCCGCCGGCTTTGTTGATTATGAGGAGGGTGTAGACTGTCCTGTAGCAATAGTAAGGACCGTGAGGAGTAATGGGTAAACTGAGTGTGAGCTGGGGGGGAGGATAATAATAGCAAGCGAAGAAAGTACAGGAACGGCACCTACATGGTAGAGATCCAATAGATGGGTCGGTAACATGGACAGGCAGAGTCATGGGAGCATTGGCGCAGCCACTGAGGATGCAAAGGTTAGATGGATGATATGTCGAAGGCACATTCTTACTGCTTCAAGGAAGATACCTGTAACGTTAAGTATAAGTATTGGACCTTTGGGAGCTCCGCGGCGGAGAAATGTCTTGGCCTCCAAATCCTCCACTGCACTGCGACTGACTGACAAGGCCAAATCGAGTGGAAATACTCTGTAGTCCCTCTAGCCAAGACTCCACATCATTATGGCTCAAGATCGGGCGCCTGGACTTTCATAAGTCCCTGGTGTTATTGACTTTCCGTGGTCTTGAAGATCCAGGTGTCTTAAGCAATATAACACGAGAGCTCAGACTACAATCCCCTGGACCAAGATCATGGGAGACCCCTTTTCTATTGTGGCGGGTGCCGCGGGAATCGTTTCTCTAGGCCTCACAGTGTGCTCTGGTCTTCTCGAATACTATGGCTCGTGGCAGGATTCAGCCTCCGATGTCGTAACTATGTGCGAGTCTCTTGAAGCGCTGACCAAAACCTTCCAATTGCTCGATGAAAAAGTACGCCACCCGTTACTTGACCGTGCAAGCGTCGACAGAGTGACAGAGAGCATTATATCATGTGCTGCCGGGGTGCAGAAATTGAAATCCAAACTTGACAAGATTCGCGATGTCAAGCCCGGTATGAGCGCGCATCTACAAAGAGCTCAGTACCCTTTCCGGCAGAAGACGTTGATGGCCTTGCACCAAACAATCTCTGATCTTCGCAGCAATCTTGGTCTTGCGGCCAGCACTCTTCAGCTCGATATTTCTGTCACGTCGTTTCACCGGTTGAACGAGCTTGATACGAAAGTGAAGAATCTGATTGATACATCCGGCATCTCTTCCACGAAGGTCCTTGACGGCATTTCGGAATTGCGTCTCGCCCAGAAAGAGGAGAAGTTGAAATCAATAAGCGAGGAAGAGCGAGAAGCAATACACTGGCTCTCGCCACTAGACTTCGCTTCCAAGCACGCCGATGCCGTGAGTAGGCGTCAGCAAGGCACTGGTCGATGGTTATTGGAGAGTTCTGAGTTCCGTTCGTGGATACAAACCCCTGGAAAGGTTCTTTGGTGCCCCGGAATACGTAAGCATTTTCTCCATCTTCTATTGTCCTTTTTCTACATCGAACGTAAACTCCAGATCGATTCGTTTCTTGCAATTTGAGGTTACAGAAGTTAGGGCGCTCAAAGAATATCAGGTAACGATGTTAAAACGTGACATCAGAGCACTGGCTATGCCCTCCAGCGTTATACAAGCACAATGCTAGTCCCCGTGCAGCATACAGCTGCAAGGCTTAGGGCAACTGGCTTGATACTCCTCGAAATCTATGGCATATTGGCGTACTACCTCTACTTCCCTTGGCCTGAACATTATCTTTGATCAAGATCAACGGCATGCTACTAACAATGTAACAGCTGGTGCTGGCAAGACCATCCTCACGTAAGTTTACCTGCTCAATCAAAATATCCACTAATGGTCCACTCCCTAGGTCAACCGTCATTGATCATCTAGAAGAGCAGCATAAACGAAGGCGAGTAGCAGTTGCATACGTTTACTGTGTGTACAATGGTGCACAACAGACTGCGGCTAGCCTGCTCGGGAGCCTTTTGAAGCAACTGGCGCTACAGGACAATGCTATTATGGACGATATCAAGTCATGCCAGAAACAGCATGTCCGTTGTGGGACGCGTCCGTCACTCCACGAAATCTCTGCGCTGCTACGCTCACAAGTTCGCAATTTTGATGAGGTGTTCATCATCATTGATGCCCTTGACGAATGTCCGGAGGCAGACCAAGTTCGAAATAATTTTCTCAATGGAGTCCGCAGCTTACTACCGCACATCCAGCTTATGGTTACTTCACGACCTATAGCGTCCATCGAAAGTATGTTCAAAGAAGATACACAACTAGAAATTCGTGCTCATGATGAAGACATTCGAACTTTCATCGAGTCACATATTCAGCTACAAAAAGAACTTGTCGACGTCCTCGAAGGTCATGACGACGTGCAATCCGTCATCGTATCAACGTTGCTGGAAAAGACCAACGGCATGTTTCTTCTTGCAGCTTTACATATGGAATCACTATCTAAAGAGGACAACATACGTGATATTCGAGAAAGCCTTCGAAAGTTGCCCGAGGATCTAGATGATTTGTACGATGAAGCGCTACAGCGGATCAAGTGTCAAGATCGTCGAAAAGCGGCACGAGCCGATCAAGTTCTTACACTCATAAATTGTGCTTTTCGACCCCTTACGATGGAAGAAGTACGACAGGCGCTATCAATCCGACCAGATGATACAGTTCTGGATGTGGAGGCAATGCCAAGGGTTGATTCCTTGCTTTCGGCTTGCTGCGGCCTTGTGGTCGTCGAAGATGAAAGCCAGATAGTGAGACTCGTTCACTACACTGCGGAAGAGTACTTCGCTCGCATACACCAATATCGCGGTCCCGAAGCTCATTGGAATATTGCCGGTACACTTATCACGTATCTGAGTTTCACGACTTTCGCAACTTATTCCCCAAGCAATGATAGCAAAAACGACAAAAGCATTCACTCAAATGACGACGTGAACCCAAAACGAGAAGAAATTGTTGAACAGACTATAGCGCTTCCCTTTAAGAAAGCTGACTCGAGAGACGTCATTAGGCAACTCATCAAAGGAAACATCTTACTGCGGTATACTATGGAGAACTGGGGCAACCATACTCGTGAAGCCGTTGCAAGCTTTTCGCAAGAAGACTTCAAGGGCCTTTTATTTTCTCGTTCGGCGACCACAAAGATTCACAGCAACCATGTGAAGTCAATATGGGACCTCAAGCAAATCCTTCAGAAGCTCTTGCAGAACAAGGCCAATATAAGATGTGCCAATGATGTTCTCTACCGGGTCGAGAGGTGGAGCTACTTTTTTAGACCCAGATTTCAATTTCCGGTGGATCCCACTTACCTCCATATAGCTGCGGCCTTCGGAATCCAGTATCTGGTCAGGGACTGTCTACAGCAAGGTGCAGATATCGATGCGTGGGATGCCAGCGGGACGACAGCATTGCATCGGGCTGCCGCAAATGGTCATGTTGAGGTTGTGCAACTCCTACTAGATTCCAACTGCTCCATTGACCTTAGAGATGCGTATGGTCGGACTGCGTTGCACTGGTCCGTAGAGGCGGCAAGAGTATCGGTGGTGCATCTACTTCTTCAAAGGGGCTCGCGTCCTCCTAAATCCACACGGGGTAGAAGCAATACATCCCCGTTCACTATCGCCGCTGAGAGAGGGCACAGAGAGATTGTGGTGCTTCTTGCTGAACATGAGACTAATCAAGCAGAGAGAGACGAAGAAATGGGAAAGGCGTTGCAGGTTGCGGCTAGTTTGGGAAACGACGGCATAGTTAGCCTTTTGCTGCAAGAAGGAAATAGTTGGCACATTCCAAAAAAATACGTAAAAAGCGCGATGCTTACAGCAGCCCGAGCAAACCGGTTGATAATCATCCCTCGACTACTAAAAGCTGGTGTCGACGTCAACGCCTTTTCAGGCAGCTCTAGAACTCCACTTGGCGAAGCTTCTCGTTATGGACGTCTAGAAGCAGTTCAATTACTACTCGAAGCAGGAGCCGATGTCAACATAAAAGACAAGTATGGTGACAGACCGCTCCACGGAGCTAGTTCTGTGGATGTCGTAGTCTTGCTACTGGAAAGAGGAGCAGATATCGACGCCCTTGGTCAACATAACCAGTCAGTCATGGTTAGAGTGGCCAATAAGCGATGGGAAGATAAAGGTGCTGAAATAATGATGCAACGACTACTCGAGATGGGAGCCAATCTTACGGCACAAGACGATTTCGGTAGAACAGCATTGGATTACTCGGTTCTGGACGGAAACAAGAGCTTGGCAGAGCTTCTGCTCAGATACGATAACCTGGACGTGACTCGACGAAATTCAATGCTTCGGTTGGCCACCCTCTATCACGCAATCATTCACCACAGCATTGAAGCTACTGATCAATTACTCGCTGAAGAGGAGCTGCCTTGTCTTGAGTCTATATCAGAGTTATTGCTACTGCACATGCCTGCCCAATACGGTCATGAGCAAGCAGTGCGTATATTTCTCAAGCTGGGCGCAGGTGTCGAGGACAGAGATTCCCGTGGAAAGACGGCCCTACATCTGGCCTCGATGGAAGGCCATACTGCGATTGTTCAACTGCTTTTGAATTGGAACGCCGACGTCAATGCTCTGACGCGAGAAGGGTATACTCCACTAATACTATCTACTCGTATCCCAAACAGGGCTATAGCAGAGATCCTAATGAATCGTGGAGCTGACCTTAATATATGTGGGAGGGAATTGGGTAAGGCACATGGTACTGCCCTTGTTTGGGCCGTGAAATTCAAGCGAATGGCGATGATAAAGTTGCTAATCAAGAGGGGGGCTGATATGAATATTGGCCAGCTTCACGGTGGGGGAACAATTCTGCATGTTGCTGCCTACTCTTATGCTTATACTCCATCTTGCGTGGAGCTGCTCATAGAAGAGGGCGCGGACCTAGAGTCGAGGGATGAGCTTGGCCGGACTCCCTTAGCCGTGGCAGCACGAGTCGGCAATACCATTCTAGTACAGCCTCTGTTGGACAAAGGCGCTGATCTGGAATCGAGAGATAACCTTGGTCAAACTCCCTTGGTTCTGGCAGTACGAAACTGTCGCGTCGCCATCGTGCATCTTCTGCTCGACAGGGGAGCAGATCCACGAGCTCTCCCATCTGATGTGGCACCAGAAGATAGAGATGCAATTGACGTCAACTTTAATCGTGCAGTGAAGATGGTCGTGAGGCGCAGGTCAAGCTGTTAATTCAGCCTATTTCAAGGTTGGATGATTATGATGATATGCTTCTGCAGTGCTAGGACCGCGGTAAGGGAAGAAAGGCACTTTTACAACCTAATGATAACAATCATGCTTTTGGCATCTCTTAGCGTGCTACTGGAGGAAGGTCTCAACCCAAGATTCCAGTTCATCGACAGCCATTCGTTGTTCCAAGCCACACTTGGCCCGTAGGAAACTCCAACGGAGTCAGAGACACCAGCTGCCTGACCAAAAAGGGATCTGGGAAGGCAATTTCCTTGCACTTCGACGGCCAGAAGGCTCCTTAACATTAACTCGTCAGATGAGCAGATCTGCATCACTTTCCGCAGGGGTGGGCTCAGAACACCTTGAGGTCTGGAAGAGCCTGAACCTAAGTACTGCAAGCTGGACTTCAGACATGACAAGAACGAGCATGAATTGCAGGAGACAAATCCTACAACGAGAATTCATCAGGCGCTTTTCTCGAATAGGCAACTTGTTTCATTGGGTGCCATTACAAACATGGACTGTCTTCCGAAAACTCTCTCACATATATCCAATCTGACAGTTACTCCATCTCACATCCTATTTCTGTTCCATAGTCATTCATCATGCAATTTGATGTACAGGCATAATCATGCACCTTTTCTTCCCAACCAGCAAAGCCGCCGATCAATTTGAATATAGCCGCTATATATTTCATTGTGCTTCGGTCACACATTATCGAGCCACAAATGCCTCAGTCATAATGGGCCTCTCCTTCCGCTGCCTCAACAAATACGGACACCTCCTCGACAACCTGATCCGTCATCCCCGGCAATGTCTCATCCGGCAGGTACTTGCTATGGCTCTTCCTCCTCGTGGCATTCGAGTCCCAGAACACGTGTGTCTGTTGCAGAAGCTCGTCCGTCAGTCCTGGCGAGTGCGGAGACTGAGCGTCAGACATGCGTCTCGTTGTCGAGGAGATGAAGTCATGAGCGGTCTTTGCTGCCTCGTCGGATATGCCAGTGGTAGCGTGGGTGGGATGCTGGGCGGTTTGCAGAGGCTGCAACGGCTTGTGTGCTGGGTCTTTCGCCATTTGACAAGAGACTCCCTGGAGGGTATGATCTTTGATGTCTGATGGCAGGCCTGCCATTTTAGGGAATTCTCAGTCTCTGAACTGATGTCGCTGTTTTGGTATATATCAAGTTTCACTATACTACGTAGATAGTGAGACGAGTGTTTGTCACTTTGCATTGGACTGTTCTAACGTTCAGTCTGCTCCATACATACAACCTGCCACGTTGTGGTGGGGTAGAGGGGAAGCACTCGTTGATCAGGCCACTCAGTCTTGCATCCTTCAAGGTCACGGATACGAACGCAATGCTTGTCAATGTACAGGGAGTTGAGAGGTAGGGATTACCTACTCCGCTGCTAGATCATCGATGTGTTGCTTCTGGAGCGGAATTCTGCTCCGGGCAACCAATTATCTTTCACGCATTATTCGCTAACTCGTTTCCACGTGAACTTGACTAGTGGTGGGGGACCGGTTGCATATTGAAGTAGGAGGAGATGAACGTTGAAAATGGAAGATATCGCACGTAGCAGGATAGTGACTTTATGAGGTTGAAAAGGAGATCCGACATTTTCATAGGGAGGAGGCTGGTGACCCATGTCCACTACAAGATGAATGATTGGGAATATATGACCGCTTGCCTAACCAGATATGTAAGATGTTTTGACGTGACATGGGTATAGATTGGTCCACTTGTTAGACAAGCTCAGGACGTTCTAAGAGTTCCATTCAAGCCACTTGCTATTCAGTCCCTCACAACAAATGACATCTTAGGCCGTATTTGAGAAAGAAAGGCCATGTTCCGAAACTCATACCTCAAAGAGCACTTGACTTCCTCGCCCGCTCCTCAGACGAAGCAGAATAGTGCTCGTGTATCCATATTCCGGGTCCGGGCTCTCAGAGTTATAGATTGATAAATGGTGATGGAGAAGATACGAACGGCATGGAAGATAAAGAAGAAGAGGAGGAGGAAGTGGGAAGGTGGGAAGGTGGGAATGGTTAACAAAATTCATTAGACGAATCTCGGCGCCCAGGATGCTGCTTCAGGTTGTGCGGAGAGTCTCATGATTTTTTGAAGGGCACACCTCGAAATCATCTCGTGATATATATGATTTGCAAGAACACTCACTACCAGTAGCTACAACCAACACCAATCTCGCGCAGGGATCCATCCAGTCTGGTCTAGTTGCATCAATCTTTCTAGGTATACTTCAGAAGAATTGTTCTATTTCCAAACAGTGGCCACTTCAAAGCTGCCCAGCCATGCCGTGCGAGGTCCTTGAGCTCTTGAAACACTACTAGTACACCACCAAAGTGAGAAGACAAGCACTTTCACTTTCTTCATCACCCCGTCGCTCGACAAAGATCCATCATCAATTTCTGATCCACAAGGTTGATGTATTTTCAGTATCAACCCACCCAGGTCAGACGTGCCCTGGGTTTCAAGAACCCACGTCGGCGGCCGCCAGCACTGAAATGGCCCGGTGCACACAGACTGGCCCCTGGTGTGACAGGGTCGTTTGAGCCTCAAGCCTCCACGAGATGCTCAGTAATCTTGAGCATGATCTATCAGTCTGTCCATAATGGGATTCCCGAAACTAGAACCCCGAAACTAGAACTCCGAAACTAGAACTGTCAACTTGCCGGTGAAACGACGTCTATAGCATCCGCACTGCTAGAAACGGGGATCAGGTATTTGTCCACACCCGTGTTTCACGATCGTATGGACATGTTCGAGCTCAAGGCTGAGCTACTCGGATCACAATCGATACACCTTGAGCCTTGCCTGCCATGCTGCAAAGTTCAGTCCTGATTCATTGCTGGGGGTTTGTCCAAGTACATTCGTCGCTGCAGTGGCCAATGCAAAACCAAGACTTTACTTCTTTCCTCTTCATGCTCGACGAACGCTGATAGAATCCATGGCCAAGGACGTAATCTTGTCCACCGAAAAAAACCTAATTGCCCCAATTCTGGTTTAGATACCTCGTGAAGCTGGCGGAAGGACCAAAGTTTGCTGCAACCATGTCATCTTCGTCATCCTCTTCACCCGAAAGGGGACCTCAGCTGCCATTGCGACCAGCATCTACACTCAAGAAGCACGTGCAGAAATCAAGAGAAATACGAACGCTTGAACCAGATCAAACTGAGGAGTCGCCCTCTAATAGGCTCCATACCACCCCAACATCCGTTACCACAGGTACAAGCTGCCCCTCTCCGAACATCGAGGCTGGAGGTGCTGGCCCCTCAAACAGACCCTCCAACAAACAGCCACAGAGGAGATATACTCTCAGCATAATTCCGTCCTTAAATCAGCATAAGGAATATAGCTATCCTGCAATTTTGGGTGCGATCGAGCGGGGCAATAATTTAAGAGACCAACTCAGACTCCTTCATCAGGAACTACAGGACATACAAAAAAACCCTGACGATGACGGCGGAGACGACGTTGTTCGCAGAGAAGGAATTAGACAGTTGAAGGAGGCTATCGACAACACAAAAATGGACATTGCGGTGCTGGATAGGTGGTTGGCAGAGGTGAAGCGGAGGGAGAGAGCCAGCGCGTTGGCAGACAGGACTGTTGGTTCAGTGACGACAAGTCAACACCCAACCATCACCTCTGGGGCTACTGGTCTGTCGCCTATCACAGGGCAGCCTAAGCGACAAGGAAGTGCTCCTGCGAGCAGTGGCTTTGGCAAGGCTATTTCTTTGAAGAGTGCTGATAGTACAGGCCTAATCGTAAGCAGTGGTGCTGGCCGGAGTGCTTCTGCTTTCAATTCAAGTAAGGGACGTTCTCACGAGAGGTGGTATCCAGGGATGGAGCCAAACGAGGATGCTCTCCGAAACTCTGCTAGTTTGCCTACCCCCGGTAGCGAGGGAAAGCGTGCCGCACATGAAAGTGCTGTTGAGATTCTGCTTGAGGAGGGAACCAGAAATTCCGATCCTAATCGGGCTCAAAGGGAGGCGCCAAGTTCATGTGGTGACATGAATGTCATGACATCTGACCAAAATGTAAACATAAGGATCACCGGTAGCGGTGCATGTACGGCAAAAGGCACTGCCGGTCCATCTAACAGCAGACAACCCCCAAGCCTGCCAAGGTCAAGTAGCCACCAGCGTCTTGCGAGCACTTCAGCAGCACCAGCACCAGCACCATCAGCACCAGCACCATCAGCACCAGCACCAGCGCCAGCACCACCAGCATCAGCACCACCAGCATCAGCATCAGCACCAGCATCAGCACCACCAGCACCAGCAAGGACGGCTGCTGAAGAGCAGGATGCCGAGCTGGAAATAGCTGGCCTCTGGAGGAGTTCTCGGGAGGGCGCTGCCAGCTCATACGTTGGCAATCCAATCGTCACAAGTCCATCTGTACCCACCCATCCGCACCGCGATGTGGGTTGGTCTTGTATGGGTAGTGGCGCAGGTGCTGGTGCTGCTGGTTATTGCCATTCTGGAACGCAACATGACACGCCTAGAAGGGGAACTTATCAGAGACTCACGGGCAACAATGCCGTTGGTAGCGGTACAGGGAGAAGCGTTGCTGGTCCAGCCCATGGTTCGATCGATCAATTTCTGCCTGCGCCAATTGGTCAGGGAGTTGCTGCAGCGAGTGGTGCTGTGGGTAGTGGTATAATGGGAAGCGCTACTGCCCCAGCTGGTGACATACCGAGTCACTTTCCGCCCTTGCCATCTAGCCCATGGTATACTGCCGGTAGTGGCCCTACGGGTGGTAGTGTAGGAGGAGGCGCTGCTGGTCTAGCCCATCGCGGCCCTACTTTCTTTCCTCCTTCAGCTGGCCAATGGAACGCCGTTCCGAGGGTAGCTGTGGGTAATACTAGATGGACAGAAGCTGCTGGTCAAGCTGTCGGCACACCTGCCTACGGGACGGGTCTACCTGTTCCTGGTCTTCCAAGTAATTCCACATGGGGAGTTCCGATTGATCGAATCCTTGGCTTACCCGGGTCTTCTATGCCTCCGCTACCTGGCTTGAGTGGTGACAGGATTGGCGGTGCTTCTGGTTCACCCAGCGGCGTTCCTGGACCTGCTTTGGCTCCTCCGGGCGCCTGGGGTACCGGTTCATCCGTTACTCACGGCTTATCCAGCGGTATATCCAGGTCGTCTTTCCCTCCATTACTTAATAGTTGGCCCGCCGCGGGTGGTGCTACAATGGCTTGCACCCAAACGGACCCACCCAGTCTGGCTACCGCTAGAACCGTACCCAACATCAGCAGGAGATCTGCTGCCGGGTCGGATGCTGCGAATGTTGCATTATACAACCAAGCTGCCGCCCAAGCCAGCCATCGACCTGGCGCTATCATTACCAGGCCGGGAAAGCACTGGGGTGTGGCTGGTGAAGTCGTGGCTGGCAGAATGACACCTACTAGAGCTCGGCCTAACATCACTGAGAAGGACACTCGGCACGCAAGGGAGGGGAGAACTGCCCATAGTAGTGGTGCCAAGCGGAAAGCTGCAACTCCGTCTAGTGGTCAAGCTGGGCGTAGTGAGCAGCGAGCGGCTGCTTCGGGAAGTGGTGCCGATAGGAGAATAGACGGCCCGTCAAGTGGTAGGATGGGGCTTTCCACCTCTGAGCAGGCCACCAGGGAGAGGGGCTCTGCTTCGAACGCTGAAGCCGGAATACAGACTGCTGGTGCACGAAGTGAGCAACGAGATCGGAATAGGGGACCGTATTGGACTGGCCAAATCGGCTTGTAGCTGCCTCCATGGCGATCAGGCCTGTGGTTGGGCCAAGTAAAGCCAAATAGAATTTCTACGTGACGAAGAAGTTTTCTTCTGTGCCTAACTTAGCCAACCATGTACACCATATGTAACACTCGCCCTGCGCTCGGCTGTCACGCAAGCGACGGTACCGTTGGTGCCTTGGTCGACCGTTGAGTATCATGGGCAGCGGCTATTTAGTCGAGAGCTGTGTCAGAGATGAGAACTTGCCGCTCCGAGCCCGCCGCCCTGACTAATGCTCTCTGATCTCTCTCTCTCTCTCTCTTTCTCTCATCACCACTTCAATAATCTCAGTCATACCCCGGACCGAAAATGGCCGACCTGCTCGTTACTGGGTCTTGCTAGTAGGGTAGTAAAGACACCTGGGCTCTGGCCTCGTGCTTGTCATCGGACAGATCATCGAGCTGGAATCACTGGCCTACGGAGTACTAATCATGAATATGGCCTTGAACCTTGGCCGTTGAACATGGTCTCATTGTCTTATGTTCCACTCTTACAACGCAGGTGAGCGTGTGATTGATGCGATACTGTTCTGGGTTTGATTCAATGCTCGCGAGCAAATTTCTTTGATTGAATGATTGAATGAATGACTTGTGTGAGTGTGACATAACTGACCACACTAAGTAAGGTTCATCCCCATCTCCGCATGAAAAGCACACAGAATGATTACGAAATTCGTCCTGGACAGCGCTATCATCCCCTATTGAATTGAGTTCAGAAAGGAATGCAGCGAGTTCTCCATCCCGCTTCATGGATCAAAGACCGACAGTATTGATGCGGATGCGAACTACGCTCTACGACACGAACCTTTACTTACGCTAACGCAGCTCGGTCTCCTCCTTCAGCGCAAATGTATCCCTTAGGGCGGAAATGGAGGGTGCGAAGAAATATTCTCCCCCGTTCGTGCCAACCCACTGCTCGTTCATATTGAGTAGCGCGGTCTGATCGTTTGGATTGCTGCCTGACATTGTACGCACGCCCAGATTATTGGTTTGGACCGATGATGGGATCGAAACCTGGATCTATGGGTTTCCCGAATGGGAAGTCGACACGGTTCGCCCAGCCTACAGCAGTTAGTCTCGATACATTCCGTCTTCCTGTTCCGGAGAAGGAATTCCTACTTTGTTGAATGAACTTGAACCCATTAGCGATATTGCTTTGGTAGCAGGCAAAGAGGAGTCCGCGGTCTTTGGTGGTTCTCTTCGTAGCAGCTTCAGCAGCGGAGACCTCGGGCCCATATTGGATACCTCGGCGGATGATACGGTTGGCTTCGGTGGAGTCGAGGTCGGATCTCGGATTCGTCTTGCGGATATGTGCTGCGAAGGGGCACCTTTCCTGAGAAAGTGGGTCATAGCGGAAGTCGTTGCGGCGGTTTGGATCTTTGGCGAGGGCCTTGTCGTCTCCAAGAGGGGAAATGTCAACAGGTGCCCCTGCGCGCGCCAACATCACGTTAGCATCTCTGTCCATCCTCAGGATCAAGACTACCAGATGACGTACCGCTCTTCCATCTCCCAACAAGCCGAGCACCAAGGAGCTCCATGCCTAGTTCAGGAGGCTTGCTTGGATCAGGGATGGGGATAGCGTTGTTCTTCAGGAACGCATTGAATTCAGGAACTCGTTGAGGGAGATAGCGGAAAGCGAGAAAACTCCCGTCCACAGCCCATGGCGGCCGGTTGAATTCATCACCTTCGCGGCCGAGGAGGATTATGCCCTGACGAATCGTTTCCTGACCTGGCAATGGGTTAGTGTCCACGCCCTGGACTGCAGGGTCCGAGATGCCGTCGAGGAAGCCAAAACTACACCCCGTCGTCAGCACGTTAGGAAATTCTGCAACAAACGATACTTACTGTTCGTGACCCTTATGAGCTCCGGGCCTTATATCTCCAGTCACCCTGAACACTTTGTGAATGGTGGCGTCATCGTCACCAACCGAGAAGATGTCTTTGATTTCTTCCAGTTTGTCCTTGACGGTGTCGTGGCAATCGCCAGCTACCTGGATCAGGCCGTGGATTTCCTCCTTGAATTCAGGAATCCAATCTGGGTCAAATTTGTCCGAGGAGAACGATCCTTGGTCGCCAAGATCCTTCGCATCAGCGAGCATACCGTCTTTGAAATTGGCGTCGCCAATATCATCACGGATTCCGATCTGTGATGGGCGAAGAGCGAATTATCAGCAACACGCCGTGTTACAATCCGGTACCGTGACGGACACTACGACCTACCTTTTCCAGCCCCTTGTGAGAGAAGCTTAGACCGACTCCACACATTTTCAACAGCTTTGGAGGGCCATGTTGCCTCTCTGCACCTTTCTTCTTGTTCTCATCGATCTTCCTTCGGTCGTCCTTGATCTGATTTGTTGTGGTGATCAAGGGTACCAGTTCGGTGAGCTGTTCACGAAACTCCTTGACACGATTGTCGTCAATGCGGAAGAAATAAAAGGTCTCGGTCTTCTTGGGGAAACCTTTCCTGTGAAGCATGAGTCTGCAACGAATGACGATACGACAACGTGAACGTACAAGATATCTCCCTGAATATTGTTGAGATCCAGTGGAGAAGCCATCTTGAGAGCTAAATGATGAGTGTTGGTCGTCAAATGGTGAAGTGGTGATTTGCAGGGGAAGATTCAAAATATGCGATTGAGTATGGAACCCCCAGGGCCGAGGAGCGTGTTACGATACTCTTAAGCAGAGCATCTCTGGCTGCTCGCGAGCGGTAAGTAGAAACGATCCCAGCCTCAGCCGTGCCGGCTTGCGTGGAAGGCATCATTGCAAAACTATTTTTCATTGTCATTTTCTTCGTCAGGCGGTCCCAGATACTCTTGCCCGTGCACGGAGAGAGATTTCTCGTACATGCAACACGAGCCACTCAGGATGTCCTAGATTCGAAGAAGGAGCATTGCCTCGGCTGTTATAGGCCGTTTGTTGTAGACGTCCGAGACAGCTGCGCCATGGCGTTATGGGCATTGTGTGGATGGTTAGCTCGGGGGATACCAGCCGTATCCATAAAACAACCATTCCGGCAAGGTTTCGGCTGATGTACCTCGATCTCACGGAACGGCTTCAGCTGAGCATGTTATGGGCATCTGTCTACTTTGGGCTTGCTTGAATTAATGAGCGAACAGACTCATCTCACCTATAAAGCGCTGGAACAGTTATCCTAAACCGACCACAATCCAGATCGTGCGACGAGAAGGCATTAGCATGCTTCTAAAGTCAACCGAAACATACATCCGTTCTCGAGACCTGGTCGTCATTCTCGTTATGCAGCTGCCTGGACTGCGTCGAGGTAGTTTTGCGACTCTGTGTGACGACGCATGGAGGATGCTGGAGCTAAGGATAAGGAATGTCATCCTGGGAGGTCCATGTCTATCAGAAGCTCAGCCTCACACCACCGTGTAGACCACCGTTGCTCCAGAGGACACGAGGTGATGTCACTGTTACACTCGGTAGGATCACTGATTCTGAGTCTAGCTGTGTAGTGTCGCCTGTCCAGCGTCCACGTGTGTACTCAGTAGTACAGAAGTCCTTTGTCCTTTTCCGATCGCAGGAAAACAATCTTACCATGTGATAGATCGGCAGGGGCAGTACTTTGGGGACACGTGGTTATACTGACTGCGTACTATGGAGAAGCCACAAGCATTCGTAGCACGGTGCTAGTAACAACTAATTCTGATACCGCGCCACATTAATATCTAAAAGCTTCTTAAGCTATCGTTCCCAGTGGTTGGCTAGAGCCTTACCGCTTAACTGCTCAAAACTCGACCTTCATGTTTGTGACCCGTTCCCAGACAAAGATACTAGCGCCGTGCTACGAATCCCCCACAGTGGTACATAGGTAGCACAGGTAAGCTGGGGAAGTATAGCCGCGAAGCCCTGCTTGATTCGAGTAAGCGTTTCCGGCGTGGAATCGTGGCTTGGCTGATCTCAGACCACTGCCTGCATTACTACATAGTACTAACTACTCCACTCTAATCAAACCAGCTGTGCATGAATTATTGTTTTGCTTATGCAGCCACACACATTTCGTGAACTTACGACGAAAATCAGCTAAGCCTTTGCACGCTGCTAACCATGACTGCCTGACCTATCTTTGCTTCCCCCGCTGCGCACCACACGGCAAGAGGAAGACCCAATCACCAACCTCCCTGACGCAAAGCCGTATCGCACCACCCTACTCCCCCCTACCCAAAGGAGACCAAGCCGACAGGGAGAGAAAATGGCGCCCGCCGCGCCCTCCCGCCAGTCGCCCACCTCGGCAACCGACATCGAAGCGACCTCAACGCTCAAGCTCGGCGACTTCGCCGACATCCCCTGCCTCAACATCTCCGAGGCGCGCATCATCCTGCAGAAGACGCTCGACACGCGCAAGTCGAAAGGTGCGGTGATGCGCGAGACCGAGACCCTGATCAAGACGCGCGACTACCTCGAGATCTTCAGCGTGTTCAAGGAGATCCCGGATTCGCAGGCGCTCGAGGGGATTGTCAACGTGTTTGGCGGGAAGGGCTTGACGAATTTTGAGAAGAGCGCTATTGGTGGGTCTATGTCTTTCTTTTGTTCTGTCCCCTGCCAAGGAGGAAGCGGGTAGAAAGGGGGGGGTGGAGAAAATGAGCTCATGGCTAATGATCTGATGTAGGGAGCCTGGTGCCGAGTTGTGCGGACGAGGCGAAGACTTTGATACCGAGCTTGGTGGGGAAGCTGTCCGATGATGATTTGGAAGATCTGTGTCGGCAGCTGCAGAGGTTGAAGTTCCAGGCTCAGCAGCGGTAAGAACTTGGAATTTGGCTCCATGGTGGTGGGAATGATGATGTCTATGGCATTTTGTAACGCAGGCATGCTCCTCCGTGACTGCTTTTGATGATACCCAGAAACTGGCGTTACAAATCCTCTCTGTGACTACATATACGGCTACTTTTCTGCAGTCAGAAATGAACCAGAACAGGTTTATTGCCATTCCTATCCTTCCTATCAAGACATGAGAACGGTAAATGGAGCAATCGAGTCTCATTCAGCGAAAGCTATCTCAGGCGGCAGTCTAAAGCTAGCACAAAACATGCACTTTTTCGGACTCACCTTCCTCACAAAATGAATCTCCGTGTCAGGCGTGCTGGGCAATATCCTGTGCCCTAAATGCTTGGACACCAGCTCGCAGACAGCAACCCGATCTCCCTCTTCTGTCTCCTTCTGCTCCGAAAAGCAATACACGTGTACCATAGGCAGTTTCGTCTCCGTATAAGGAGTAAACTCCTTTGACCGCCCAGCATATGTGCCCTTGAAAGCATCTAGAAACTCAACTGCGCTTGCCGGCAGGTTCATGACATAGTGCTGGAAGGTCTTGGGTGCCTTCAAGACTCTCACAGAAGCCTTCCAGGGCGGGCTCTTGCTCCTCCGCTGCCGTTGCCTCGGCATCATCGTTCGTTGCGGTACAATAACCATCGTATCTCTACCCGCAAGCTCCTTCGTAGCCCGTCTGATAAACTCCCTTCCGTCCATACAATCCGCCGTCACAAAATCCTCAACCTTATTCTTCTTGATCGCATAATTCAAGCCCGCATTGCTATCCGGGTTCAGATCATTCGCCGACACAAAGACCCTTTTCTTCCCTGATGGAACGGCAAACGGGCCCACGCCCGCCATGACATCGCAGACTGCCTCCCCCTCTCGGAATCTACTGATCAGTCGTTCGTGCTCGGTGTGGAGTCTGGGATTCCAATATACTTTAGCGAAGTTGAAACGGAAATCGCAGCCGGAGAAGGAGACGGTGACGTCCATGTCGTCTGGTCCGGCGAGGACTTCGTAGCGGAATGTGCGGTACGGGTTGGTGCTGCCGACGTCTTCGGTCTTGTTGATGACCGTGCGGACGTTGGGGTTTTTATCCAGTAGGACCTGGCCTATCAGGTGTTTGTAGGGGAGATATTGTTCCCGTAGGTTGAGGTGTGCTAGCACTGGTCAAAGATTGTCGTAACATATCAGCTGGAGATAAAGGGCTTACCGACGTGGCCAACCAGGGAAAACCCGGCTGGAGTCTCCTTGTCATCCTCTTCGAACTCGGGTAAAGTGGCGTCCAGGATGTTATCTAGCTAATCTCAGCAAACAGCTAGAAGACCCGTCCCCATATACTCACGTACGCATGCTCCAATCCTCATAGGTCAGCTTGAGATCATACGGTCGAATTCCCACCAGCTTCTTCTCCACCAGCTCCGCAATGGTAGGGGACCAGGTCTTGGGATCTACCATCCAAACGCACCTACGCATCAGCAACCAAACCTCTCATCGAAAGCAAGAAACGCAAAAAGAACCACAATCCAGCCCAACGAAAAGGGAAAAGAGAACAAACAAACCTGCAGCCACGATCCCCGGCCTCAACAACATACACTTCCTCCCCCCCGGCACCGTCTCATCGACAACGATCGCCTTGAGACTAGACACACCCAGCGAATTCCCCGCACGCTGGATCTCGCCCCGGACAGCGCTGATATTGCGATCATCAAACACCGTCGCGGCGGCAATGGGGATGATTTTTTGGAAGAACGAACGGTCGAGATCGCGCATCGAGCGGTTGGTGGGCGGGAGGAAGACGGAGGGGAGGCGGGGCGAATGCATGGCTACGTTAGGGGAGCGGGGACGGGGAAGAGATTTTGGGATTTGGAGGGTGGAGCGGAGAATGGCCATGTGCGAGCGAGATCGAGTCGGTTATATCATGATAGGAAATTAGTGATGCTAAAAGGTGGTCCAGAGTCGATAAATATCCCCTGTGTCACTGGATGGGTTGCGGAAATTTTTGGTGTTCCTTTTGCCAAGGCTGCAGCAGGAGCTATGACGCTAAATCGCGGGAGTACTATTCTCAACAAGGAAGGCAACCCATTCACTGACACAGGATAGCACACTGCCTGATACAGCTAGCTGGATTTGGTTCCGAGAAGTCGATGCAGAATTGAGTTCGGATTGTGTCTGTGCCACAGCCGGGCTATCCGGACGATTGCCTTCAAAGCTCAGAGAAGCTGCTCATCCCTGAACACTTTTCATGAAGAAATATGCAGCACCAGATAATACAGAGCATGAAACTTCAAAGAGGCGATTACACAGGTGGAAATTACTGAAACTATCCACTTGGACGTCCCAAGAAGAAGGACAAGGCCGTCACAATTAAGAGCTCATAATAAGTGCTAGATCCTGAAAGAAACTTCGTCAAGCGAGGAGCCATAATGCAAGCTATTCGTGTGCACCCTCCGGAATCTGAAACAGAGCCGCCCTTCTCTGCCACCAATCCAGCACCTTCCGCTGCTCTGGTTCTGGACACCATACCTGTACCTACCTTGGACAAGCCTGGCCAACTACTGATCCGCGTGCATGCAACTTCAGTCACCCGAGATGAATTGACGTGGACCGAGACCTATAGCACGGATCTGCCACTGCTGGGTCATGACCTTGCTGGTACTGTGGTGGCCGTTCAAGACGATCCAGGCACCAACAAAAACAGAACAGACTCCGACTTGAAGCCCGGTGATGAAGTATACGGAATGCTTGACACGAGTAAGGGCTCCACCTGGGCCGAATTTGCTATTGCGACGACAGATCAGGTGGCTCTGAAGCCGAAACTACTGAGCTGGGCTGAAAGTGCTGTTGTGCCTGTGAGTGCTTTGACCGCCTGGCAGGCTCTGTTTGTGAAAGCAGGGGTGACGCCGCCAGACTTCTCATTGATCACAAGAACGGGATCTCGGGCTATGGATCAGGGTGAGTCAGCTCGGAAGATTGCTGTGACGGGTGCAGCTGGCGCGGTAGGCACATATGTTGTGCAACTAGCAGCGCTGGCGGGCATGCATGTGGTTGCGGTCTCCAGCTCAAAAACCTGCGATGAGGAGTTTTTGAAGTCGCTTGGCGCCACTGGAGTGCTCCAATATGAAGACCTGTACCATGTCAAGAACGAATACGATATCATCATTGACGCCGTTGGTGGGGAGACCTTGAAACGTTGCTGGTCATCGATCAAAGATGACGGTATCCTCATTTCGATCGACTCGTCGAGTGGAGACTTCGTGCGCAATCATCGTGAACAGACATTCACCCATGACAAGCAAGGCGTAAGGGCTCTATTCTTCATAGTGGAACCCTCAAAGGAAAACCTGGAACAGCTTTCTGTGGCCCTAGATCTTGGACTTTTAAAAGTATTTGTTGCTCACGAAATGCCTCTTCATGAAGCAAGGGCAGCGTATGATCTTGCGAATGGGCGGCTGCAACGTCGTGGAAAGGTAGTTCTCACGCTGTGAGATCCGTAGCAACGAATGTTGGCGGTTCGGGAATGAATTCAACCGTCAGAAAAGGAAAGCGTCAGATTGAGGAAATGGTGGGACAAGTTGTGGCTGTCTCCTACGATTTGGAAGATTGGGTCGATGGGTCGATGGGTCCATTGAAAATAATTTTCATACCACGTGATTGCGCGTACGCGTTGAAAGGGACATGTCTCAGTGCTCATGACGTCGCAGGTTACTAGCTAGAATAGACATTGGCATCCACACATGGTCCTGCCTCTCAGTTCAAGAAATCAAACCCATCAAAAGCATCAATGTCGAAAAGGACACTTGACGGCTTCTTCAAGGCAAGCCCAGCTAAGAAGGCGCCCGTAGAAGACCAATCAGTCTCGACCAGAAACCTGGAGCCGCAATCCTCAGACGTCACTAGCCATCCAACCTTTCCTTGGGCCGTACCGAATCTGCCTCGGAATATTGCTGCAGAGCTAGAAACCCTCGTGACACATGCAGGCAAAGAGATCAAGAATCAGCTGCATCTTGATCTGCTCTATTTCCAGCCCTTTGTACCTCGGACCATCGAGCGCGAATTGTTTGAATTTCTACGCTCGGAACTCTTCTTTTACCGCGTTAAGTATACCATTCAAAGATTCGGAAAGCAAACAGAAATTAACACGCCTCGCTTCACGACCGTCTTTGGGATCGACGAAACGAGCCGGTTTACAGCGGAGCTTCCTTCAATCGTAGAGGCGTCGGACAGGACGAAATCCGTGTCGAAGTCCAAGTACAAATGTCAACCCAGGCCAATCCCAGAATGCCTGGATTTTCTGCGAAGAGTCACTGAGGCAGCTACCAATACGGAATACAATTTCTGTCTCGTCAATTACTATGCCACCGGTAGTGACAGTATCAGCTACCATAGCGATGATGAAAGGTTCCTCGGACCAGACCCTGCCATCGCCTCATTCACTCTTGGAGCCAAACGCGACTTCTTGATGAAGCACAAACCGGTTGCACCGAAGAATGGCGAGGGGCCGCTGGAAACAACTCCAATAAAGCTTTCACTCGCAAGTGGGGATATGGTGCTCATGCGCGGTCCTACCCAAGCCAATTGGCTGCACAGTATTCCGAAGCGCAAGGGTGCAGATGTAGACAAGGGTCGCATTAATATCACACTTCGTCGAGCAATGACACCAGCAGGCACCGAGAATTACTATCGATACAACGTCGGAGATGGTGGTGTGTATCGGTGGAGCAAAGAAAAGAAAGCTATGCTACCTTGGAGTGCTGCTGGAAAGTGAGAACGGGAGCATTCTCAGTCAACCCGAACAAGAATCTGAGCCTGCGTAGCTGGGGCTCCGTGAACCCGGTCTCATGGAGTATCTTACGTTCCATATATTGAGGTCTAGGGCCGGATGAATCCAATGGATGTTTGTATCGGCTAACTTCATGGGTATCACTGGCCGTGTCAGTTGAGCTCCACAGAGACCGCATGGCACTTTTACGTGACTGCTCTAACTACTCGCAGTATTCAACCCTGGAGTTGGATTCACATATGCATAAGTTAAGCTGCGAGGCTCGGGATCTTACGTGCGCAAGCAGGCAGGGACTTACGGCATTTTTTTTCTCACCTTCGCTCGCCTTGTGCGATGAATATTCTATCCATCGTCTTTCATCGCCACACCTAGCGGTTCGCCATGATTCGAAGTTTCTCATCAGTTCAGTCTTCTCCCTGTGTGCTCACGCGTGTGTATTCCACCCCGAACTCTTTCAAGATTTTTGCGATATTGATTAGGAAGGATCTTCTCGGCTCGAAGAGTACGCCTCTATTCTGAAAACCTTCGTCCTTATGCTGCAAGGTGGTCCTTCCACGGCTGGAAGCTAAGGAGGGTAGCCTGCAATCAGGGTATCCATCAAATCAAATGAACCAAATTTAGCGCCGATTTGGTTCATTTGATTCATTTGTCAAACGAGTCAAATCTTAGTAAGGAATGGGTTGGTGAGGAAGACTGGCAAGAATTTACATCTCGGGAAAGGAGTCCGCCAAGACTTTTTATTTTTCAACAATAATATGCCAAAATATGCCACAACATACAAATTTTCTGCCAAGACCCAATCTGACTAATTTGACAAACGTGATTTGATTTGATTTGACTAATTTGATTTGACTGGATACACTGCAGGCTGCAATTGCTTCGATTGAAGACCAGGCTTCGATCGGTTGGAGTTCTCTGCTACCTCTGCAACAATCTCTGGCACCGAGCTTGCTACAAACCCAGAAAACTCAGATGAAACTAGTACTCTCCACTTAGGAAGGTAGTCACTTGTTCCTGAATCACGGTTCCCTGCATGCACGCTTTCTGCTGATGGTTGAATGCGAGGGTCAACCCCCATCGTACTGTACATGTGACTTGGTGGATAAATCCCGAGCTCAGCAAAGGTTTAAATCGTCATGTCTTCTGACGGCTTCTCCTCCGGCATGGCAGCTAACTTGTCCATCGGTTATGGGGTGACTTCAAACTTGATCGCGCTTAGCAGTAGAAGCTGTCATTGCTGCTCCGAGCGATGGACTCCGGTTACTCATTCGGTATAATCTAGCGGGTCCGTTAGATAGTTTGAGGTAAATATCAACAACCGTGCACAGACTTCTAGCACCTCATCTGCTAGTGACCAGGAGATATTCAGATTCACTCTTTCTTTGCTGTCCATACGTTACTTAACTAAATACAAATGTGCTTTAGTAGCTCCTAAGGATGGCTCTGTCTCGAAGCGAGAAAATTGAATCTTGACGGCTAAAGGGGACGATTAGCAATTTACGCATTGTCCTGTAATCTAACTCCGTGTTGATCCCTTACGAGTCTCTCCCCAGACTCATCTGAATGTCCGTACATAGGGTTCATCTCTGTACTAGTAAAGTACCCCATTATTGCTTGTGTTTCTGCTCCCAATCATTATGGCACCGAAAACAACGAAGTGTGTGAGCACGATGCAGGCCCAAAATATAGAAAACCATGGCTCGTACACCTTAACTTTGTGACCAAAGATAAGGAACGGTTCCAGGGATCTGAATCGGTGGGTTCAATGCAGCCATATTAGCAAGTGAGCCGAGCGCGAATAGTGCAAATCTATCGCCGACTTCGTCAGCGTCTTTGTGGTGGACTTCCCATGCGGATCTGGGATAAGCAGGGGGAATCAGCAGGCATTCAATGATCAATACTCTGTCAGGATTCAAATTAATCACACTCACCCTGACGCGTAGAATCGATATGAATGGTAATCCTGTTCACTGCGATTACCTGGCGGACCTGAATATTGACCCTGCATAGCAATTGATGCGGCAGCCATTTTCGCGACTTCATCCGGTACGAAGTGCTTGGGTTGGTTTGGATCGGCATTGATGACTTCGCTAATATTTACTGGACACTTGTAGAAAGCAGATGGCTCTGGTGGGGCTTTGGGGTCCCCGGAAGGGTTTTTAGGATGCCCGGAGGGGTTTTTGTAAGCCCACATCCAAAGACGTCGAGGACCACAGCTCTGTTGGTCGGCAACGGTAGGGTCGTGGAAGCCTCGATATATGTACGTGGTACCTTCTCTGCCCAGAGAGTGCTTTGGTATTGTGATTGTGCCGGTGTCCTTAGCATCGTTGGCGTTGGTATAGGTGAAATTCTGGGGATCTTTATTGTCCCTGCCCGTCTCATGGTACGTTATACAATTCCTAGCTTCCGCAGTAATATAGCGGTCCGTAAAGTAAGGGTAGACCTTGCGAACATCCTTTGGATTGTACTCTTTGAATCTGTACGTAACCTGTTGTTGATTTCGAATCTTTCGGTGGTAGTACTGATGGGCCTGTTTGGATTCCAGGACTTCCGTGATGTTGGTGTAAGTTGAATTGAGACGAGAGGCCAAAATCATCTCGCCGTACGTGTGAGCCACCGTTTGAACAGTGACTTGCGATGGGCAAGCGTCTTGAATAAATTCCATATAATAGCATGAAAGATCTGTGACGTTGACCATACCACCACGGCTTGTATAGGCATCATTGTAATTTGTCCCGTCTTCGACGGTGTACGTCAGGCTGGTTGCAGCGGTGGTCACCTGTGCAACCTAGGATTTCTTAGCAGGATCTTAACGGGTTGGGCTCTGAGGACGAACGAGATTGAGTAAAGGCTAGAAGCAGCAAAGGTGACGTTAGCAAGGGCTTAAATTACTGTGCGTTGCATAAGAGTTGCGAATT